>NC_069006.1:26479938-26481706 GCF_001194135.2 Octopus bimaculoides
AACAAATAGACAAACAGGTTCTCTAATATCAGCATAACGTGTGTGTGTGTATATGTATATATATATATATATATATAATTATTTAAAATCATAATTTAGAGTATCTAAGAGATACCATCACGCTGGAAATAGCAGTCAAAGCTTGACTCTAAAACAGCATTAAATGTCCATACAGCACCAGGAGAGAAGACGAAAAAAAACAAAGTAAACTAGCAAAAATTACTGGATAATTCCAGATCCCGGTTTTTTTTTTTCCGGTTTTTGTGCTCATATATTGGCCGGGATGAATGAATTGGCATGTGCCACATCGGCCATCACTGCATTTAGATACAGTGAATGAGTGGTCTTTTTTGCTAAGGTCAAACTTTTAACAATTTTTTTTTCAAGTTTTTAGGCCGTCTTTTACTAAGAACCATATCTCGATCTGTGATTCTATCTTTTAATTCATTGCTTTGAGCAATGATTGGTAAGTTGGCTTTGGCAATGTTGAAGATATTCTGGTGACATGGGTTGTGTGTCACTATAAATGGTATGACTTGATCCAGTTATCCTCTTCTTTCGGTTGTTCTCAGTTGCTGTGTACCATTTTCTATAAGTAGAGTAAAAATTCTGGCTAAGCAGTATGGAATGTTGCGTTTTGTATGTGGTGGCTAGCACGACTAAAAAATTCAGGTGTTGATGTGCGTCCATGTGTTTGTAGTATATATCTGTGGTAATGGTGGTGTCCTTTCTAATTACCATTATATCTAGGAATGGTAATTTGGTACTACTCATCTCCTTTGTAGGTTCAGGAGGATATTTACAGCTGAGCACGGTAAAATGAAAGGCTTTGCTCAAGAACATAACGTTCTGCCTAGTCTGGAGAGTCGAACCCGCGATCTAGTGATCGTGAACGCAACGCCCTAACCACTGGGCCACCCACCTACACATACACGGACGTATATATTGCAAAATGCTCATAGGTATCGTTGCAACTATTTTTTCGCCCCAGATCAGCCTTAGCCAAGGAGACATATGGTTGAAGACGTTCCCTTTGTGACCATCTTGTTTATATTTCTAGCAGTGTATCTAATATTCTTTTGTAAGAAAACAGTGATCTGAGGGAGATTTGGCTGTTATTTCTAGTATGGTGAGCGATCTCATAGCGCCCACCACATTGGTTCGAGAAACACAATGGCTGGTAGGTCACGTGGGAGGGATGATGGAAAGGGGACCAAAGCGGGGCTAAAGGTCAAGTGACAACAGGTGGAAGGTTTAAGATAAAAGAAAAGATAAAGGATGCTGTAACTTAAAAAAGGAACGGTGAGATGTCACGTGATGGCACAGAACATCATTGGTAAGATCATCATCATCATCGTCGTCCCCACGACCACTACTATTATCATCATCACCACAATCACTATCATCATCATGAACTGGCCGACACTTGACCGTTCTTGGTTTATGATGAGAGAAGGCGAGGCGAGAGCGAAGAATTAAAACTGTTATTATTATTATGAATGGATTGATAGAATCGGTGAAGCATCGGACGAAATGCTCGGCAGTATTTCTTCCGGCGTTTTACGTCTTGAGCTCAAATCCCGTCCAAGTTAACTTTTGCTCTCTTCCTTTCTAGGCTGGCGGAATCATTAGAGCGTTGGAAAGATGCTTTGCGACACTTCTTCCGGTTTTGAGATCAAATTCATTCTGCTGCTGTCATCTTTTCGAGATTGATGAATACAGAACCAGTTAAGCACTGGGGTTGATGTAATCGACTCCCCCACCCACC
>NC_069006.1:26481726-26482678 GCF_001194135.2 Octopus bimaculoides
GAACTGATAACATTACAATTTTTAGGGCGGCGAGCTGGCAGAAAATCGTTCGTACGCCGGGCTAAATGCTTAACGGTATTTCGTCTGCATTCCAATCTGTTCCATATTTCTGAACCCATTGACGGGTTCGCTGATAGAAGAGAGACCACTACATCTAGGACACTGCCCTCTTCATATCTAATGCAGTTTGTTCTTCTCTGTCACTTCAACTTGTCTCTTTGTCAGTCAGAGCAACTTCTCTCACGAGAGATGCTTAACACCATTGCTGTATTATCTTGCGCTGCTTCTCTTACTCTCTCCATTCCCAACGGACGACATGTCTCTTGTAAATTCACTCTGGAATTCAATTATTCTTCACAAACCAATTTTCAGCTTCTCTGCAAATGGAATGATGTGCCAGACACTGATGCCGTCGAACACACAGACACAAATACTTCTTTCTTTCTCTCTCTTTTACCATGGACTGCAGCTTTCCTCTTTATTCTCTTCTGGTCTCGCGCCCTCTTCACGCTCTCATTTATCTGTCTCACTCACTCACTCACTCTGTGTATAAGTATCTCTCTCTATATTTTATATGCATACACACTATATATGTATATTATATGTAGGAATGGCTGAGTGGTAAGTAGCTTGCTTACCAACCACGTGGTTCCGGGTTCAGTCCCACTGCGTGGCACCTTAGGCCAGTGTCTTCTACTAAAAGCCTCGGGCCGACCAAAGCCTTGTGAGTGGATTTGGTAGACAGAAACTGAAAGAAGCCCGTTGTATATATGTATATATATACAACGTGTGTGTGTGCGTGTGTGTATGTTTGTGTGTCTATGTTTGTCTCCCAACATCGCTTGACAACCGATGCTGGTGTGTTTACGTCCCCATAACTTAACGGTTCGGCAAAAGAGTCCGATAGAATAAGTACTAGGCTTACAAAGAATAAGTCCTGGGGTCGATTTGC
>NC_069006.1:26482846-26484807 GCF_001194135.2 Octopus bimaculoides
ATACAGAATAGAAAAACCTCTGACACGTTCAACCAGTATCCGAAGTTTGAAACTGTCTAGTTAAAACGAAAAAAAATTCTCAACTGAGACCATTCCATCTTTTTTCCCCAGACTTAATGGACTCTACGTGCATATCACAGGATAGAGGTTTTTCTATTTTGTATATAAAAAAGTTTGGCTACTTTTTCTAGCAGGTCATGCAACCACATACAGGCTCCGTCGTTGGTCTGTCTCATTAATAATTTTGCTGTTAATTAGCCTCAAATCAACCCTGATACAGCAAACATATGATCAGACTTTCCAGCCTTCAGCAAATCGTCTTTAAGGATAATTTAGAACATTACGTACAATGGGCGTGTGATTTAAGTAGGGGGGATACTTTGGCTGCTATTATTATCGTGTCGAGCGACCTGGTAGAAGCTCTTCCATTGGTTCGAATGCGTGATGAGATTTTTTTCCACATATGTATGCATATCATCGGTAGAAGTTAGAGAGTAAGTCAAAAGCTAAGGGTTTCGTGTTGCTATAAAAGCATCTCTGGTTATTAAAGAAGGGTTTTGGTAGGGGAGATTTTCAGTTTAAATTTTTCTGTTGTCGAAGATTCATCGCACCGGGACCACTCTTCTTGAATAGTAGCCAAATTCACATCAAGAATCTTGTAAAGCAAATGCAATTACAAAATAAATTGTAATAATGGCGCATAATTCAAACCCATGGTGGGGACGCATTAAAACAATGGAAGAACAGACAAAACAATTCGTTTCCATTTGTTTTAATCAAAAATATATTATGGATAAACACCATTACTTCTACCACAAACAATAACATCATCATCAACAGTTGTAGTAACCGAAATACCATCTCTTCCACCACCATTACAACCACCTCCACCACTACCACCACCTACCACGACGATAACCACTGCCACAACTACCATCACCGCTACCACCACCAGCAGCGGCGCCTCCACCGCCGCCATATTCGGTAGCCATCCCATCCGTCGTTAGTGAGGCAGCCATGTCTGACCTGCTTGAATGTCGTCTGCCAGACACCATCCAGTAGAGACAGATGTAGTGATAGTGTTGGAAGGGATTGAGATGAGTGCATATAGGGGACAGACACGTGACACGGCTCACTGTCACATTAGAAAGAGTAAACAATAACTATTTGACCCAGTTTAATCTCTCACTCATTCATTCATTCAATCAACTGACTTTATTCAGTCATTCATTTATTCTGTTAATTTACTCATTCTCTCATTTAATCATGTATTCATTCATTCATTCATTCATTCTTTCGTTCTTTCATCCCTACAAACCTGTCTTCTATCCTTCCTTCATTCTGTCATTCCTTCATTCTGTTATTCCTTCATTCTGTCATTCCTTTATATCGTTCGTCTCTTTCGTTCATTCACCAACAAAAACTAAAACTACCCCCTCCCTTTTCATACCTGCTTTATCTTGGGGAGATCAGTGTGTATGTGGGCGATTCGTATCGTAAAGGGACGCAATAATAATTTCAATTTTTTTGCTATAAGGGCAGCTTGAGGGAGGGGATTAAGTCGATTGCATCTATCCCAGTGCATAACTGGTACTTACAGTATCGAACCCGAAAGCATGAAATGCAAAGTCGACCTCGGCGGAATTTGAACTCAGAACGTAAAGACGGACGAAATGCTACAAAGCACTTTGTCCGTCGCGGTAACGATTCAGCCAAGCTCGCCGCCAAAACAATAATATTGATAATGGTTTCTTTGATTTTCCACCAGGGCAAAGAATGACGGGGACAATAAAACAAAGAAGAGAAGTATATATGGTATATAATATTAAAAGGAACTAAGAAAAGGGGAGGATGATTGAGGAGGACCTCTAGGGATAATTGAGGAACCAATCTGTGTAGGATCTTCCTGAACATCAAAGGCAAGTGCCCCTTCCTATACCCTTTCACCAACTTAAAAAATC
>NC_069006.1:26484866-26485414 GCF_001194135.2 Octopus bimaculoides
TAGGGGTGGATGTTACTGTTGCTTTTAGCCCCAGGAGGACATCTCCTCCAGCTGGCTTATCGACACACGACTGTGTCCTGTTTGCCAAGGGAGTTATCCCTCTCACCACGACCAGCAGCACGAACGTATCCGGATTTCAGGGTTATTTCCCTTCTTCGGCGTTCGACAGCTGATGACCTTGGTGAGAGAGAAAAACCTGGCAAAATCTTATATCTTCTTTTCCATATATATATATATATATAAAAGTGAAGTGTTAAAGAGAAGTCACTAAAAATAGACTCCGCTCTCATCACATCTAGATTCTCCCTCCCTTCGTATAATCTCGTCGCTGACTGTGATTGATTAAAGCCAATAGACACACAACCAGACGATGAGGTCTGGTAAGGTCAGACTGGAGCAAACCACACATTTCACTTCAGTCATTTCATCAACGGAACAAATGGCCCCTCTACGACATTGTCCGTTTTATTCATTAATGCCATATTTATACTTCTTTCTCTCTCTCTCTCTCTCTCTCTCTCTCTCTCTCTCTCTCTCTCTCTCTCTCT
>NC_069006.1:26485459-26488685 GCF_001194135.2 Octopus bimaculoides
CTCTCTCTCTCTCTCTCTCTCTCTCTCTCTCTCTCTCTCTCTCTCTCTCTCCATCCAGTATTTTATTCATTGGCACAACACACTTCCACAGTTTAACTAATCGATACTCAACACTGTGACTCTGCACTCGCCTGACTCCCGATCGACCAACATCGTTAAGTCCAGCAAATGGGTTGAGGTGGGGGAGAGTTGGAGAGGCGTTGAGACACGCTGTCAGATACACATATGCATGCAAACATACACATATGCATGCATACATATACATTCACATATACATACACACATTCATACATACAGTCATACATGAACACATGCATGCATGCATGAACACATGTATACATACAAAAGTACGCGTATATAAGTCACTCAGAACATAAAAACGGACGAAATGCGTAAAGCATTTTGTCCGACGCGCCAACAATTCTGCCAGCTCATCTCCTTAAACGTCTTCCAGATTTAATCGTCACATGAAACTCGACGCGATGGCCAGAACAGGAAGGAACAGGATTACAAAGAAGAAAATCACCTACAGATGAAGTTCAATATATTTTGACCGATGGCTCAAAAGAACTATGATGGAAGTTAAGCATTAAAACAACCACCAAGTGAAAACGCAACCGGTCAGATATTGTTGTGTGGGACCCCAAGGAAAAGATATGCTCTGCTATGGCAACTAGCCGCACACCCTGGTCACAACTAGCCACACACCCTGGTCACAACTAGCCACACACCCTGGTCACAAATGTGATGAGAAAAATACAGGGGGGAGAGAGAGAGAGAGAGAGAGAGAGTGGGGGGGGAGGACTGTTAAGGAGTTTGAAAATCCAGTACACAAGATACACTTTCGGCTTCATATCTATTAATGTTGTATCATTGGAACATCGGGTTACGTACCAACCAGTCCGGAGCAAAGTATGGCTGAACTTGGGATCTTAAGGAGAGAATGCAAATCCTTAATTCATACACTTCAAACGGTCATGCTATCTGGGACTATAAACATCTGCAGGACCTTTTTAAGATTTGAAGGGTGATCGTTGAACCCAGATCCTTCTTTCACAACCTTGCTACCCAGTAGGGGGCTGGACAAAATTTACGCAAGATTAGAGAAAAACATGTATATGCATGTATATATACGTACAATACACTTTTGGCAAGAATACCTACGTTGAACTATTGAAAAATCTGCAGTTACTCTATCCAGATTACAAGTTCAGGTTTATAGCTGTAATTATTGGGGTCCTGGGATATGTGACACACTGCCTAAATACCAGTCTTGAGGAATTAAGTTTCTCAAAACCAGAAAGGAGAAAGCTAATTCGAAGACTACAGAGCCAGTCCCTCACTGGAACTGTAAAACTTTTTAGTTCCTGATGCACAAAAGGGATGGAGATGCAGGGGAAGTCGTAAAATGTGACATCCGATGCAAACTTTGGAGTTCACACTGAAGATATCGTCTACATCATAATACAGAAATACACACACACACACACACACATATATATAATACGCACACACACATTTAATACATATATACGTATAAAAGAGAAAGTGACCGAAATGAATTAAAGGGAAATAACTCGGCTGCTCTTCAATTGTCTGAGAAAGTCTCGACGTGTCCTGCCACATCAAACGCAACAACCGCCAGGTGATTGCTTCTCACAGGAAACAGACGATGTTTGCTGTGGCCACTCTTTTGGCTCTCATAATAAACTTCTTCCACTCATATTCTTATTGATTACATCGCCCACCTCCACCAGCAGTAGCAGCATCAACAAAACCATCACCACTACTACTACTACTACTACTACTACTACTGCAACTACCGGTTCGAGAGTAGACAGGACACAGACAGGAGGCGAGAGTTGAAGGCGATAACAGTGCAAACATCATGGCTAACCTTTAACATTGGCAGACACGTACAATTGCAGGGTTGTGTGGGGTGCGAGCGTGTGTACTTGTGTGTGTGTGTGTATTTATGTATGTATGTATATCTATATGTCTATGTGTGTATTATATGCATACACACACACGTTGGTTACGAGTTAATGACTCCCTCAGTCATCAATCAGAGTGTCAGAGATACGCAGACTCGTGCCTGGATTTCATGATGTTCATGATACCCCCACCCCCACACGCAGATGTGTGCCTCCATAAGAGAGAGAGAGAGCGATAGAGAAACAGAAATACGTAGCTAACTAACCAGCGAGCTAGCTAGCTAGCTAGATAGATAGATAGATATAGGTAGATTGATTGACAAATTGACAGATAAGATAGCAAAATAGAGATAGACTGACAGATAGCTAGATAGAGAGATAAACAGATGGACAGATTGATAGCTAGCTAGATGGATAGATAGACAGATTGAGAGAGAGAGGCGGACAAACGCACACCTACGAGTGTGTGTGTGTGTGTGTGTGTGTGTGTGTGTGTGTGTGTACGCCTGTGTGAATGTGGGTTCATGACTGGGCGTGCACACCGTTAACCTAAATCTAATCTTTCTTTGTCAGGTTGTGTTCTCTATATTTCGTCGCTTTAATTCTACGTTATACACCCACGGACAACTGTAGCCAGTCGTAACCATGACGCAACATGCCTAAGACATTTCAGTATATCTCAGCGGCACATCCCCTTCTTTACGCACCAAACTGTACAGATTGATGCAAGACAATTAGATGAACAATATCCTACCCATAACGGACATTTGCTGGATGGGTCGAAACGATCGTCGTACTGAACAAAGAAGACTAGAGCTAAATCTTTCCGTTTCCTTCATCAATTACTATTATGTCAGCTTACACTGCAAATTCCTGAAGCCGATCCAACGGAAATGTACTCCAACCGTGGATGACACCAGGTAACCCGAAACTACGAACGTGCTTTACTCAACACACTAATTAACATACATACCCATTAACCCTAACAATTACACACACACATATTTGGTAGACGTAAACTGAAAAAAAACCCGTCGTATATATGTGTTTTTGTGTGTCTGTTCTCACCAGCATCGCTTGACAACCGATGTTAGTGTGTTTACATCTCCGTGACTTGCAGTTCGGCAAAGGAGATCGATAGAATAACCAGGCTCACAAAGAATAAGTCCTGGGGTCGATTTGTTCGACTAAAGGCGGCCTCCCAGCAAGGCCGCAGTCAAATGACTGAAACAAATAAAATCATAAGAGTGTATTATGTATGTGTGTGTGTATATATATATATATATATATAT
>NC_069006.1:26489051-26491360 GCF_001194135.2 Octopus bimaculoides
CTGTAAATTTTGTATAATTATGTATTGTTAATATAACAATACATAAAGACGGGCTAGAGTTGAAGTGCTCAGCATGAGCTAGAATTCATCTTATAGTAAAAATAGATACAAAAGGGTGGAAAACCACAGGAACAATACCATATGTCCAAGGAATTGAACACATATTATATCTTGAAGGAATTCAACACACATATATCTTGCGTATTTATTGATTCTTGAAGGAATTGAACACATATTATATCTTGCGTATATATCGTAATGTTTTAACTTAAATTCTTATATTCTTATACAATTTGGTAATTATGCATGTTTATAGATATTTTTAAATAAATATTTTGAACATTCATGATATTTCTAAAGTTTTTATTGTTGTATTTGCCTGTCTTTTTATCGTACCTTTTAGACACTTTAGAGACTGAATACTATAAATTTATTTATTGATTCTTGAAGGAATTGAACACACATATTATATCTGGCGTTGGACATATGGTATTGTTCCTGTGGTTTTCCACCCTTATGTATCTATTTTTACTATAAGATATATATATATATATATATATATAAACGTAGGTACGATAAATTCCAACCTGTGCATGTGAGTATATAGTTGTGTGTGTGTGTACACATGTGTATAGATGTAATTATGTGGATATATACATATCTCTATTTAGTTAATGCGAGGATGTCTTATCTTATCCTCATAAGGGATTATTATATCCAAAATTTCATAGGTTTAATCGCCAACACCATTGAAGAAAATCTCTTCGATATGTACGAGATTATTATAAGTGTAAATATGATTAAAGAAGAGAAATGGAGAGTTGGTAAGGATGTAAAATTAATTTATTAACATACTTCCAAAATAAAGTCAAAATAAAGCCTACGTAAGTTTCAATTCAATCCAATAAATAATTGCATGATTAAAAAATTGGAATTTTTCAATTATGCAATTATTTATTGGACTGAATTGAAACGTATGTTCTGTGACTTTTAGGTGTTTTTACACCTGGCCAATTAACGAGAACTTTTTTCTCTCATACCTATAAATCGCAGCCTGCCCACCAACTGGCAATACACATACACTGTGTATCCAAAGAACATTTCCAACGAAAAAAAAAACTTGGCTCTTTCTCAGTTTATTACTCCAGGTTGTATGATATCGATTACCCTTTCACCGATTATCTGATTGGTTATTGATTTGCTTCGAATAGAGCAATAATTTTGATATGAAATTATATGAAAATTACGATCAGTGTGTGTGTGTGTGTGTGTGTGTGTGTGTGTGTGTGTATTCTTCAGAAAGAAACATCGAATTTAGAATAACTCTTCCACCATTTTAAAGTCTGTTCTTTCTTTGTTTTCGTTATTATTTGTTTGAGATAAAAGAAGATATTTACACAACTGTTTCCGTTTCAACCAAGACATTACATCTTGGTTTTATAAAATTACTTTTGGTGACTCACTTCTGCTTTCTGGAACTTCGGCCAATTGGCAAAAATGTGTTCGTGCGTCGAACAAAATTCTGTATTTAACTGTTTATCCTTTATCTTTTACTTATTTCAGTCATTAGACTGCGGCTATGCTGAGGCACCTCCTTGAAGAATTTTTAGTCGAATGTATTAACCCCAGCACTTGTTTTTATAAGCCTGGTACTTATTCTATCGGACTCTTTTACCGAATCGCTAAGTTATGGGGGACGTAGACACACCAGCAACGCTTGTCAAGTGGTGGGGCAAACACACACACACACACACACACACAGACACACAGGGGACAGAATTCTGTCAGTCTCCGTCTACCAAAATCTACTCACAAGGGTTTGGTGAGCTTGGGGCTATAGTAGAAGACTCTTGTCCAAGGTGCCATGCAACGGAACTGAACCCGGAACCATGTGGTTGGGAAGCAAGCGTCTTGCCACACAGTCACGCCTGCGCTTATTTGTTTCGGGTCATTACTCTCTGGTTTGAAATTTCACCGAGGTCACGTTTAAGTTAATAAAGTACCAGTTACACAGCTCGTTGGTGTGAGGTCGACCCCTTTTCCTCAGTTTTCTCCCCCCCCCCTCGTGCCTATTCGACGGAATAACCTTCGGTGCCTTTCTTCAAAGATGCCAATTTTCGTATGGTTGATCCTGTTCGATGATTGATCAATATAAATTAGAATCCACTGGCAACTCTAACATAATATAGTAGATTCACGCCCCACCAGCCTCATCAGGCAACCATCATCCCGCCCAGTTAAAAATAAAATTACTTCTAATTGTAGAAATAATTATCATCAAAGACAGTTAACAGTGGCCATTGCTATAT
>NC_069006.1:26491716-26495443 GCF_001194135.2 Octopus bimaculoides
ATATATATATATATGTAAACACGCATACATTTACTTATATATATATACATACACAAATCTTCAATCATATATGTGCACATGTGCATGTGTGTACAAACATGTCTACATAGACACACATATACACACACACAACAAACATGTATATCGATACTTATATACATATATGCGTCTATGTACACGCGCGCACACACATACACACATACACCTTGCCAGTAAAGAAATTTGCAAACACTTATTTATGATTTAAAAAAAAAAAGAAACGAAAAAGATAACAATGTTTGATTTGAGAAACGAAATGAAATTTTAAAGATTTTCTTAAAACAAGAAATAAAACGACACAGTTTTGGTTAAAGAAGTTTGTTTCAATTAATATGTAGAGATCTTCAGGGAAGGAGGTAAAAATAACCCGTCCAGGTGGAGTGGTGGCGGTGGAGTCAATGTACAGCCGGAGCAGTGCAACAACAATAACAATAATAATACTTAGTGGCTAGATCACTGGTGCAGACACATACATACATCCACGGATGCACGGATACATGCATGCACATAGATGTGCATACACACGTACATAGAGACGTATTCATATACATACATCTATGCATACGTACACACGTATACACATACAGACATGCAGACAGGCATATATATATATATATATATATATATATATATATATATATACATGTACACACACATACATACACATATATACACCAACATACATTTGTACATACGCACAAACACATCGACACATATATACGCATACACACATAAACATACACATATACACTCGCATAAAATGCACGCACGCACACACGCACGCACACACACGCAAACACACTCTTCCAGAATTGGAATGTGTATTTCTGTCTTTTGAACGAATAATTGAAACGAAAATAGAAGAGATTGTAGGAGGACAGAATTAGAGAATAACTGAATGGGGGAATGAAAGATAAGTTGGAATGGTGGAATGAGCAAAAAGTATTACAATTACAGAATGAGAGGATTGCAGAATAGTATTGCAATTGAATATATATATTCTTTTCTTTCTATTCTTTTACTTGTTTCAGTCATTTGACTGCGGCCATGCTAGAGCACCACTTTTAGTCGAACAAATCGACCTCAGGACTTATTCTTTGTAATCCTAGTACTTATTCCATTGGTCATTTTGTGCCAAACCACTAAGTTACGAGGACGTGAGCACACCAGCATCGGTTGTCAAACAATGGTGGAAGGACAAACACACATATATATATATATATATATATATATATATATATATATATATATATATATATATATATTCTAGTGAATTCATGTTTTCTCCACCGGCATCAATGTACGGAAGATTAAGTTGGATATCGACACTAACAAAACCTCAAGGTCATACGGGGTCATAACCTCTGACCTTCATCCCGTTCAACTAAAGATTTTAAAGAAAACTTCGGAGAGAGTAAGAGAAAAAGAGAGAGAAAAAGACTACATCAGTGTGTGTGTGTGTGTGTGTGTGTGTGTGTATGCGTGCGTGGTATATAAATGTTGTGTGTGTGTATACATGTGTGCATACACGCATATACATACGTACAGAGAATGTGTGTAGATAACATCAGTTCTGTGTATATATGTGTATATACATGCGTGTGTATACACACACACACACACACACACACACACATATATGCACATAAATACATACTGAGAATGTGTGTGTGTGTGTGTGTGTCATTTCCTCGTGACCCGTCCACTGACAGACGATAACAGCCCCCACCCCCAACTGCAGAAGGAAGGAGGATCAGACAAAGACAAACAAGCATCGAAGCAGTGTCTGTGGATAGATTCCATTCCAATCGTTGTTTCACCAAAATATTTCAGGAAGAAGCAAATATTTTCTGAGACACTTTCTCCTTATCAGATTTCCAGAATAAATTGTTTTTCGTTCGAGGTCACGTTTACCAAAATAAATAAATAAACGCAACGAATAAAAAATGAACGCCATAAAAAAACCAAAAAAAAAAAAAAACCCAGAATATTTGCTGTTTTGTTTGATTTATCGATTTCGATGTAATTTCCAAATTCGAGAGGTTCTTTTTTTCTTGTTTTCTAAGGAGAAATTTCTTTCTCCCCCGACGAAGGATGGTCCGACAAAGACAATGCCAACCTTCTCTTCTTTCACATGAACAACTTTTCATCTTGTATTTTGTTTTAGTCATTAGATTGCGGCCACGCTGGGGCACTTACCACCTTGAAGAAGTATTTTAGTCGGTGGAATCAACTCCAGGACTTAATTTGTTTTTTAAAAGCCTAATACTTGTTGTGCCACCTCCATCGGTGCCGAAGCATCAGGTGACGTCATAAGAGGTGTCTCGTTAAATGAACTGTTTCGGTCTAAGACAGCATTTTGTTTGTGTCCGGAAGTTTAAGCCGTTGGGCTGAGTTGAAATCTTTACTCTATTTCACGGTTCCGCTTCATCAGGCGACTGGTGACATCGTCTGTTGTAATTCCGTTTGGAACTTGTGATCGATATCAGGACAACTGCAAAGCCACGTCCAGCTGTAATACAACCCTGATCATTTAAAACAAAGGCCTAACGTTTTATGGGTCATCGGAGAAAGGACTTACCCACCAGTTTATATTTTCTTTATCTCAGCTTCCATTCTCCTTCAACTCCTTCATTTTTAACTTATCGCCAGTCTTCCATAGTTTCCTGTTCTTTTAGCAGCAGCAGTTTTTTTATTTTTTGTCACTTTTAGTCCTTTGAATTCGGAATTCTTTCGCTCGTGCCACAACATCTTGAATCTTATTAGCTGAGCCTGTTGAGTCTTCATATCTTCCCTGTTTCTTTCTTCCTTCCGTTCTCTCAAGAATAATTGACAAATGATGATGTTTTCGAGTTTTTGTGGGGGCAATATGAAGGGGAAAGCTCATCTATTTCTGCAGAACTGATCTGAAGAGTCGGTCTGAAATAAACCGATTTAATATTCATAGAATCAATAAAAAAGAGAACTGACTGCGAATTCCCAAATTACTGAATATCTGATATATTTATAGACTAAATGTGTGTGTGTGTGTGGGGGGGGGGTGTTAGTGCAACACGTAACGGCATTAGTTGTACATAATGTATGTTTTATACTGACAGTAATGTGATGAATGCATTAATTACATTACAATTGGAGCGAAGGGAGATAATCAATAAATTACTGGAACCCCGCTTCCTGGGTTTTGTATCGATGTAACACCATCCAAGAGAGGTGGGCATATTTGGACAATATCACAAACTGATTTCATTTTTTGTTTCTTTCTTTCATTTCATTCTTTCTTTCCATCTCCTTTTAAGGGATCTATTTCAAAACGGGGGCACCAGTTTTCATTTATGTTTTATGTAGTGTTTTTGGTACCGAAAGACTTTCAAACTTCGTATACTTATCTATTTTGTGTTATAGAACAGAAAAAAAATTTTGTATTCGAATTTATTTCATGTAAAAAATTGTCTTATTTCGATAATTTCTACTAATCACTGACGTCTATTCAGTTGAAAACAGTTAGCGCTGTAACGGTGTATATCGTATTAATCCCCTAACCCTAACCAGACTGTTAACCCTAACCCTAACTCTAGAATCCGAACTCTAAAATTGTTACACACATAGATACGCACAGCGTAATTTATTATACAAACAATATATGCGTATAAATTACGATTAAACCGGATGAAATATGTCACAGGGAATA
>NC_069006.1:26496268-26497926 GCF_001194135.2 Octopus bimaculoides
ATTTTATTTTTTAAATCACATAAAACCTTCTCTGGACGATGTTGACTATGGAGGGCCTGGACCACGTAGTTTCTCAATAAACCACCCATGCACACACACACATGCACACACACACATGCACACACACACATGCACACACACATGCACACACACACATGCACACACATATGCACACACACACATGCACACACACACAACACTGGGCCGTTTTAAGCTCGCTTCCTTTTCCATTTCTTCTCTTAAAATCATCTCTCTACCTTTCTCACCACTACACTTTTCTCTTCCTTTTTCGTAACTCTGACTCTCTCTCTCTCTCCCTCTTCACATCTTCACATAATGACTTCCCTTTCTTTGTCTTACAGTTCTCTCTCCTTGAATTAAACTCACTGTCGAAAACGACGGAGATCCATTTCTGCTTATATTTTAGCTTTGTGTAAATAAGTGTCAGGGCATACATCTCTCTCTATCTGCCGACCAATTCTCAATTAAAAAGAAGCGACAGGATGTTACAGAAAATGTCAGACACATTGAAGTTTTTAGTAGAAAAGGTCACACACACACACACACACAAGCGGACACAGATACAAACACACACGTAGACACACAGACACACAACTACGAGACAGTTAACTAGTCACTTGATCTGCTATAAACAGCAGCCAAACGTCCCTCACAGTATCGCATCCTTCGTTTTAAAATCGGGAAAGCCATGATGGAATATAGTAAATTATGTGTGATAAATAGATGGGATGGTCTTGGATGGAAGGCCTAGGTTAGCTCTGCTTGACCTGAGTTAATTCGAAACGAAACAATACGGCACTGCAAAGGAGACTATCACATAGACTGCTAGAAATAGCAGTCAAGTTTTATCGCGGCCATGCTGGAGTACCACCTTGCAAAAATGTAACTACACGTGGACTGTTGGCGATTTTCCCCTCTTTCTTCCTTTTCCTTTGGACTTCCCTTTTGTTTCCTGTTTCCGAAGAAGAGCTATGCTCGAAACGTAAAATAACCACACTTTTCCTTCCTTGAGCGTCTTATTGTTGCTTTACATCTGCTACATCCTCACGTTTTTTTTTATTGTTTGTTTTCTTGTCTTTTTCTCCGTTTTTGAATTAACTAATATTAGTTGAACGGTACAAACACATATACTATGTGAAGGGTTGTAATGTGTGTCGGGAGAGGCGGGGATCTCCAGCAGCAGCGGTAATCTATAGTCATTTTTAATAAATACCAACTTCGTTCGCCTAATTTGCATAATAACCTTTCCTATTTACCAAAAGGCCTCGCTTAACATTTTAAATTATTCTTTAAACGACGTCTACTGCACTGCACACACACACACACACACACACATAACACACACACACATAATGTATATTTATACATATGTATCTGCCTTAGATATCTTATCGTCTGCCCTGCTTCAGTTACTGCATTTATAACTTCTCTATAATATATTTAGAATGTGATATCTAACCTACATTTCATAAGTCACTGTGTGTATTTATATATATATTCATATATAAATATTTGCTGGCGAACCACATGGTTCTGGGTTCAGTCTCACTGCATGGCACCTTGAGTAAGTGTCTTGTACTATAGCCCCGGGTCGAACAAAGCCATGTGAGTGGATTTGGTTGATGGAAACTGAAAGA
>NC_069006.1:26499192-26503509 GCF_001194135.2 Octopus bimaculoides
CCCGTATATATATATATAGGTGTGTTGATGCAAACTGGAAAAATAGAACTCAATGTAAGAGTATATGTATATTTTTATTAATGTTTAGCAGAAGTAACAAAGTGATTCAAGGTCCCAGAGTTTCGTGCCAACGGACGAAAGTCTCGGACTTTGAATCACTTTGTTACTTCTGGTAAATGTTAAGTATTCATGTTTAGCTATATGTATTCATGTGTGTGTGTGTCTGTTTATATTCATGTGTGTGTGTGTGCATACACACACACACACACACACACACACACACATATATATGTGTGTGTGTCTATATGCGTGTGTGTGTGTATATATATATATAATGTCTGTATGCATATGTGTGTGCATATATATGTAAGTATATCTTTGAAGTCCCTTCATTTACAATCATTCAGCCATGAGCTACTTTAAAAAAAATCCCATCCTTATCCAAGCGTTCGTTGTTGTTCTTTCTTTCTTTTTATCATCGTCAATATTTTTATTCATATCTTCTCCAATTCCTTTCTCCTAGCTATCATCTTTTCCTACTTATCTTCAATGTCAGCCATTGACCCCTTCCCTTATCAACTCTTACTGCCCTTTCTTCCATTCTAGAACTCCTTCTCTGATCGCAAATATTTTCATTCTTTCCTTCCGTCTCTTTATATTCCATTTTCTTGCCAACATCCTTCACTCTTCTCATCTTTCCTATTCATTTCTTTCTCACTTTCCTTCGTTCGGTTCTCCTATCTAATTGTCTTTTCCTTTTTGTTATTCTATTTCGATGATACTCATTCTTCAAAATTCATTCACTTCATCGTTTCATCCAATCACTGGAGGCCTTTTTCATTCACATATATACAGTATTTTCTTGAATTCTTTATCTAATTTCTTTTATTAATTAGTAAAATTACACCATTTTAACTTCGTCGCTTCTATCGTCTGCTTTGATCTTCATTCAATTGTCGTTTGTCTCTTCCCACTCTCCCCCTCTCACTCCCTCTCGCTCTCTCTCTTTCACTTCTTTCTATTCTCTCGTCCCCCTCCTTCTCTCTGCATATAATGTGTGTGTGGATACGTACGTATGTAATAATGTATGTGTGTGTGTTCTATATATATATATATATATATATATATATATATATATATATATATTGTTCATTACGTTCGTAGATTCCTTTTTATCATCCATATTCAGTTTACACGTCTTAACTGTTTCTAAGCACCAACAGCTTTATCTCGTTTCCATTAATCTCGTCGATGACGGCTTTATTTATTTATCTAAGTTTTCGCAATGGATCGATCGTTATTTTTCTCTATCTCTCATCGTCCATCTTTTGTTTTCGTTGTTGCACAGCCTGAATTTTCTTTTTTCTATTTACGGTTTACATCAGGAGTAAAAGGCACTGCTCAATACCTTTCCCAAAGGCCCTTCGAGATAAATTGGTGGGGTAAGTGAAAAGCGAAACGTCGACGTTTTAAACTCTAGAATTGTGATTTATCCTCTGAGCCAGCCAGACATTGGTCTGCATACTTTCAACTGAGAAGTCCCTACTAAAGGTACGCAAGGACCAGAGAATGGTGTTAAACTGGGAGACAACAGAATAGATTCCGACAGCAAGATCTGAATAATACACTGGAGAATAATCTTTAAAGCCACCTGGTTTTCAGATGTAATCCTTCGGCGGACCATCACCTCCTTCACCCATTTATACAAAATATGGCGATCCAGAGTACAATTTACTCTGACTTCGTTGTTATCGTTTTTGGGTTGAGTTTACATTGTTTTTTCGAATAATAATAATAATAATAATGACCCTTTCTACTATAGGCACCAGTGGTACTTAATTTATTGCCCTCGAAAAGATGAAAGATAAAGTCGACATCGGCAGCATTTGAACTCGGATCGTGAAGATCGTAAAGAAAGCTGTTAAGTATTTTGTCCGGCGTGCTAACGACTCTGCCTGCTCGCTGCCTTAAATAATAATAATGAACGAGAGGGCAAAATACGAGATGACCACCAAAAATGGCCTTGGAAAAGTTTTCGGCGACATCACATAAACCAATCAAGATATTGTGTTTAAAACGGAAAAATGTCTATAATGAAAATTCATTACATTATGTTCATTTCAAGAAGTTACTGTACATTGTTGATATTTCGTGAGACTTTCCATAGCTTGAATAATTGCTTCAAAGTGTCTGTGAAGAGATACGTACAAATCCTTCACCATCTTCACAGGTATTAGATGCCATTCTCTGTGGCTGAACTCCCACAAATCTTCAAGATTGCGTGGATTCTTCTGACGAACTCTTCTCTTTAGTTCTGTCCACATTTGCTCGATGATATTTATGTCAGGGCTCTGAACTGGACAATCTTTCAATATGGTATCCCCTTCACCATCTAGACTCTGTTGTGTTGCACTCGATCTATGGCATGGAACTTCGTCATGCTGAAAAATCTCACCTTCATCCATGCCTAGTATCAAATTGTCCTTCACCAACTGGAGGTATTTGGCACGATTCAAGTTACCGTCAATTTTAACCAACTTTCTTCAACCGTCACTTTTTATGTATCCCCAGAGCATCAGACTCTTACCCCCAGAGCATCAGACTCTTACCCCCAGAGCATCAGACCTTTACCCCCAGAGCATCAGATTCTTACCTCCAGACTTTACGATTTCTGTTGTGTAACGTGGATCATTTCGCTTTCTCATAAGCGAGAATTTGTCAGAGGGCCTCCAGGAAAGCCAAACGACCCCCGTTACTCGGCGAAAACAGTAAACAATAAACGTGTGTGTGTGTGTGTGTGTGTGTGAAAGAGAGAGAGAGAGAGAGACAATCCTTCGGTATTGGCAGACGATGTCATTTACCCACAGAACCTGTCCTCATAACATAAAGAGGCTAAGCTGAAAGAGAGGGAAAATGACGTCATCCCCTCATACCTACACTCTGCAGACTAATACCGAATGATCACCATTTTATATATACTCTTTTACTCTTTTCAGTCATTTGACTGCGGCCATGCTGGAGCACCGCCTTTAGTCGAGCAAATCGACCCCAGGACTTATTCTTTGTAAGCCTCTTTTGCCGAACCGCTAAGCTACGGGGACGCAAATACACCAGCATCGGGTGTCAAGCGACGTTGGGACACACACACACATACACACACACACACACACACACACACGTTGTGTGTTTGAAAGGATGTGTGTGTGTGTGTGTGTGTGCGCGCGCTTGTACAAATGTATGTATAAGCGCACGTTGTTGTAGTAGTAGTAGTAGTAGTAGTAGCTGCACTAGAAGCTGTCGTAACAGCAACAGCAGCAGTAGTAAGGTGATTGACAATTGATAACTGGAACAGAACAAAAACAGAATCCAAGAGAAATTGTTTGGGGTGGGGGTGGCGGCGACGGCGGTGATGTCAGTGCTCTACCAGTTATCATGATCAAAGGCATACCAACCCAAACCCTGGCCCCTATTTTCAATCCCGAATTACATTATAATTCAGCGTGTCCTACTTTAAAGTCGGCAGGGTGCGGTCTGAGGGAGCTTTGCTGTTGTTTCTAGCAAGCCGAGAAACTACATTGAGGCTCTGATGGGGATGGAGGTAGTGCTGGTGGTGATGGTGGTGGTTGTGGTGGTGATGACGATGGTGGTAGTGTTGATAGTAATTCAGTGGCGATGAAGTGTCCGCGGAATGTCATCAGATGTAATCAATGTAATGTTTGAAGTTATGAAGTAATTAGGAGAGGAGAAACAGCAACCTAATTAACAACAACAACAACAACAACAACAACTATGATGATGACGACGACTGAACTAAAATCCATCAATCTCTAAAACTGGAGAACTAATAACGGAATCAATAATTAAGATAAAGAAAAAGAAACGTGATGACGTCATACGGTAGGTGGCAGCACTGTCTGGCATCACCGATTGACTCTCCAGCATTTTTATTGCTTCCACGAAAGCTGGGAAATCTCTCTCACTCAACAACACTCTCTTCTCAAACGCACATTCATATCTGTCTGTCTGTCTGTCGATCTAACTATCTATCCACCTGACTCTGTCTGTCTGTCTCTCGGTATATATATATATATATATATATATATACACAGACACACAATTCTCCCTTTTTTCCTTATCTTGTCTGTCTGTCTGTCTGTCTGTCTGTCTAATCTTTTACTTGTTTCAGTCATTGGACTGCGCCCATGCTGGGGCACCGTCTTAAAGAATATTTGTCAAACGAATCGACCCCATTGCTCTTTTGTTTTTTCTTAAGCCTACTACATAGTCTAGCGGTCGCTTTTGCCAAACCGCTGCGTG
>NC_069006.1:26504669-26507169 GCF_001194135.2 Octopus bimaculoides
AGAGAGAGAGAGAGAGAGAGAGAGAGAGAGAGAGAGAGAGAGAGAGACTGAGAAAGGGAGAGAAAGTGAGTGAGTATGTGAAGGCAATTGAAAATTTATTGGAACAAAAAATTTAAAACCATTAAAAACGGTTTGGAGAAAAACGGATTCGGGAAAAGTTTTGAAAATTTTTTTGTCCAATCATTTGTGGTTCGTTAAATAAATTGAGAAGATAAAAGTGAAGCTGGACAATGAAATGTAATAAAAGTTTCAATTTGTTGGACAAAATGTCGGCTGGGAAAACAATATTAGGTGTTAATGATGAAATAAAGCCATGAAAGGTTGCAGGGGTACATCGTAAAGTGCAATCTATGCAGATATCGGTCACAGATTGGTAAATATGCAAGAAAAATCTTCTGTATTTATGTTGAAAATTTTGACAAAAGCTGAGAAACATTCTCTTCAAATAGAAAACAAATTTAGCTTTTATACTTGTCCAAAATTTAATCAATTTTGTTTTTATTCAGGATGAAATTTCGACTATTTCTAAAAACATTACGAAAGATATTTAACCCGGAAAACAAAGTTTGCCCGAAATGATAATGGAAAGATTTCCAGATTAGTTCAATGTCTTTGAGTAGGTTTTCCATTGATCCAGATAAGAATTTTGATCAGGAAAAGAAAAGCGAAGAAAATATTTTACTACAAAGAAAATAAAAACATTTCAACAATTTCTTTGATGGGCAAAAAAAGAAATGTGAAAATTCTCAGTTTGTCTGTGAAAAATGGTTGACCTGACAAAGAGAATTTAATGAAAAGAATTTGAAATTTTTCAAAGCACCAAAACTAGGCCCAGTGATTTGTCAGGAAGAAGGAATGAGGTCACCAACCAAACTACAAAATAAAATACCACAACTTCAAACTTACATTTGGTCGGCGAGAATGTTCAGAATGGTCACTTGGTGGCCTGGAATCAACAGGACATACTAAACCTGTAATGGTTGTGTGGAAACCGAACTTTTTAAAAAAAGTTTTTCTGGAAAAAGCGAGTTGTCTCCTGAGATTCGGCGTGGAAAATTACGTCAATACACCAAATTTTTAAATTTTCACTAAACTTTAACATTTCAACACGTGTAGCCATTTGGGTGCTTTTGTTGAGAAAGGCGACGTATTGGTGATTGTGGTAACGATGATGGTGGTTGTGGTGGATGTGTTTTAGGAACCAATGAAGTTATTGTGGTCTTCCATGAACAAAAAAAGATGAAAGAAAGGTCGGAAGTGTGTGTGAGGGAGAAGCTATTGGATGCTGAAGCTTCTAGTATGCACCTTATCTTAGGCATTGAGTACTTTTTAACCGTTCAATGGATGGCGTTCCGTCTGCGACCATCACATTTAACCAGACACAGTCTATCGTGGACTGCTGCCTTGTGTGTCACTCATAGTTTAGACACGACATGGTGTAATTTTGATGAAAGTTTGGCTGCTGTTTCTAGCAGGTGGAATGGCCATGTAAGGATTTTCCTCTCTTTTCTCGCCCTCTCCTCCTCCACTCCCCCACCACCTTGTTTCTTATCTTTGCAATCCCCTACATCGCAACGCAAGATGGAATGAATGTCGGTAGCGGGTGGTGGGGTGGGTGATAGGGGAGTTCACGGTTTGACTTAATTAGTCTCTCCTCCTCTTCCCGCTACTACTACTACCGTTACCGTCGTCACGGATGGCTAATCTAATCTCCGTTAGATAGGGACGACGTTCTTTTTCTCAAACACCGGATCCCTACCACCACCACCACCACCACCACGGCTTCCCTCCCTACGAAACAACCCGGATGAAGATAATTGTTAGTCAAGTATCGCATTACAAATGGCGGCCCGCTTTTGTTTATCTTTTCTCCGTGTTCCTCCATAACACTTCTGTCCCTAAAATACAGCTGGAGTCTCGAACGGAAATAGGAAACACTTTACAACAATCATTATTTCTGTTTTTTTTTCTTTTTTTTTTCTGACTTGGTTTGTACCACCCTAGCTACCGCCTCCCCCGTCACCCCACCCTTCCAATCATTTACCGTCGCCCACCCCCACCACTTTCTGAGTGTAGCTTCAACTATTACTAACGGAGATTAAAAGATATAAGATTGTGCGCCTGTCTGTCTGTCTATCTATCTATCTATCTATCTATCTATTTACTTACCTACCTAGACACACATTCATATATTGAGAGAGAGAGAGAGAGAGAGAGAGAGAGAGAGAGAGAGAGAGAGAGAGAGAGAGAGAGAGAGAGAGAGAGAGAGATAAGTAACAGCTGGTAGTAACAAGCGGTCCCAACAACCACTTCACCTAGAAGATAAGACCGAGACCATTTTGTCATGTTGATGGACCTGAGAATTTTACTATACAAAATTCATATCCGTGACAACGCCATCGCCGGCCATTACCGTGAGGAACGACTGACTACACCATTTGTTCTGGAGTGTGTGGCCCATCACTTCTCTCCCTCCTTCTTCCGCTACTTTACTCTCCCC
>NC_069006.1:26508724-26511111 GCF_001194135.2 Octopus bimaculoides
GGGGGGGGGCGTGGAGAGGAGTGTTGAGAGGCGAGGAAAATGATAGGAAAATGTCTCAATGACAATAAATGAATAAATAGAGAGATAAAAATATATCTGAGCAACACGAATAGAATTGTGTGGAGAAAATATATATAGCGTATGTATATGTGTATAAATACGTTTGTGATTGTGCGTGGATACGTAACTGTATGTGTGTATAAGCAAAATGGAACGTCGAACGATTGTTTCATTTTTGATGAAGGTCGGACGAGAAATAATTATAAAACAGTTAATAACTCGGCTTGTTGCCCCGAAGACTCTATTTTCACGAGAATTAATGGGAAAAATAGCTTCCCCTCTTTAATTAGCAATAAGAAATGATGAATATTAATAAGAAATGAATATTAACGTCCAACCTACCTCACACACACATACATACACACAGATATACACGCGCGCGTTTGCGGTTTAAGCCAAAATAAAGAGAATGAAAATATGAGAATGCATCCTGTCTCGAACCTGCGACTCTCTCCATTGATTCTTCCCATCCAAACGGTAAATATTCGGTGATGATTTAAAATAATTAATTTCTCTTGCGAACTCATTGATCTTAAAATACAAAATTATTAGATTTTCTTTGGAATAATCTCAGTTGAAGTTCGACCATTTTGTGGAGGATTTCTAAACAAAGGGGAGGTTCTGGGGCCTAATCGCAAGGAATTACTATCGAGACATAAACCAAATCAGAAATCTAGATGTTCTAAAACTATTGGCGTTGAGGACTGGTTCCGTACCAATTCTGATTAAACAACTAAAGTTATTCTAGCGTCGACCATCTTGTCTAATGTACTTCTCTTTTAAAAGCGGTTTGCGATTGGAGGGGAATTTGGTTGGTATTTCTAGATGATCAAGGGATCAAGTGAGAGCTCATGTGTTAGCCCGTGGTATTAAGACAACACATAAACTGACTTCTATCATGTCCATGCGGTCTTAATGCTTCTTGCTCTCAGTTATAACGAGACTTACGTTCAAATTCATTATGATCACACTTATATTCCATGTTATTGTATTTAATGTTTATAATGCTTCCAAATTTTGGCACAAGGCCAGCATGCTCGGGTGAGGTGGGCATGAGTCGATTACATCGACCCCAGTGTCCATCTGCTACTTAATTTATCGACCCTGAAAGAATGAAAGGTAAAGTCGACGTCGGAGAAATTTGAACTCGGAACGTAAAGACGGACGAACTGCCGCTAAGCAGTTTTGCCCAGTGTCCTAACGGTTCGGCCAGTTTGCGACCCTTTTTAATGTTTCTATTAACTGGTTTCATTAGGACAGACACAGGACATGACAGCGATGATGAGGGACAAAGACCGCTGGAGAGAACCCGTCCATGGATCTCGGGAATTTTACCAACCCTAAATAGAGTTAGCTATCACGGTATTTAAAGTACAATGTATTTATCAATGGAGCGACTATGAGCAGTGACGGGTGTTACGTTCCCAAACCCCATGCAGTAGGTGAAAATCCTCGAAATAGAAACAGTACTGTACTGTATATAATTTTAAAATTATTTTTATAATTTGTATATATTTTATTATAAATGCAAAACAACAGCACAGAGGAATCGAGGTAAGCTTAAATGATAAACCGCAATATAGTGAGGGATTGCTGTATGTATGTATGTATGTATGTATGTATGTATACACAGTGTGTGTGTGTGTGTATGCAACAGAACATGATTGATCTGGCCAGGCTGGTTATCTTTCCCGTGTTGTCAAAAGTACAGAAGTTGAATCGATAATTGTTGAGGGAAAAAAATGTATTTAAATCTAAGAAACGAGAAGTCTTGCGAAGAACATTCGAAGCCAATCTATTGACACTTTTTCGGTTACTCAACTTCTCTTTCTTCTTTCAACGCCCTGTTTTTAATTTTCCTCTCGTTGTTCTTCTCATTATAACCTTGCCAACCAGGAAGATGACAGATATATATATAAATATATATATATATATATAAGCACTAACCATTATAAATAAGATTTAAAAAAAAGAATCTCGCTTTCCATTCAAGCAGCTCACTGTCCGTTTGTATTCTGAAACTGGACCAAATTCTTCACTGTTATAAATAAATTTTAAATAGAATCTCAGATCTGATATTTCAGATCTGATGCATAAATTTCCTAAAAATGTGTCTCGTCGTCTTTTTTTTTTTTTTTACCGCTTCTATGATATATGGAGTTTTATTTTTATCTGACGTACAACTTGTTTTATCAAACTTGCGTGATGTGTGTGTACGCATGTAGGTGGTGTGTACGCAGTGGGACTGAACCCGGAACCATGTGGTTGGGAAGCAAGCTTCTTACCACCCAGCCACTCATGCACCTACACACACACACACACACACA
>NC_069006.1:26513379-26519715 GCF_001194135.2 Octopus bimaculoides
CTTCTCTCTCTCTCTCTGTCTTCTCTCTCTCTCTCTGTCTTCTCTCTCTCTCTCTCTGTCTTCTCTCTCTCTCTCTTCTCTCTCTCTTCTCTCTCTCTCTGTCTTCTCTCTCTCTCTCTCTCTCTCTCTCTCTCTCTGTCTTCTCTCTCTCTCTGTCTTCTCTCTCTCTCTCTCTCTCTCCCTCTGTCTTCTCTCTCTCTAGGAAGGAAAATTTGGAAGATAGGAAATCAGCTGAAATATCCATAAATCTTTTACGACCATTCTGTCTGTAAAATAGTTTTCCAGAATAAACAATTCTTCAAAATTAATTATAAAAGGGATATTTAAAATGAAATTAGAGAAATAGACTGTTATATTTCGCAAACAAAACGAAGATAGTTTCTGCAAAATTTACGAAATATTTATTCTTCATATTAGCATAAAAATACGAGTCTCATAAATTGTTTCCATTTTACTTTTTTATGATTTCTCTTCAAAGCTAGAAACTCCTTCATCCTCGAACAATTTCTAACTCTATTGAAAGTTCTTGTCAGACTCTAAGTAGGACAGTGTTACTGCTCCACTCACTGAAATCCTAGATTATGTACCAAAAAAGAGAAACAAAATTAGAAGCCTGTAAAGGCGCGTGGCTCAGGAGGTTAGGGCATTCGGCTAGCGATCGAAAGGTTGTGAGTTCCATACCCGGCGGCGCGTTCTGTTCTCGAGAAAGTCACTTTATTCCGCATTGCTTCAGTCCACTTGACTGGCAAAAATGAATTGTGCCTGTATTTCAAAGGGGCCAGCCTTGTCAGATTCTGTGTCACGTTGAATCTCCCTGATAGCTACATTAAGGGTACTTGTGTCTATGGAGTGCTCAGCCACTTGCACGTTATATATATATGTTATATATATACATATAGTGTGTGTGTGTGCATATATAAATATGTCTTCAGACTTTGTCAGTTTTTACCGTTGGTATGATATATTTTAGTAGGAAATAAAAAGGTTCCGTGAACTAACCATCCCCCTCCATTTCCCCTCCTCCGCTCAGTATCCTTGGATTATTCAACCTCGTTGTCTGCCGGCCAAACGGGAGTGGGGGTCACTACATGGATGTATGATAAAGCTAGATGGAGCAACCAAATCTCTCACAGATCCCAGCTTTACCGTCTCGAAAAGCCGAGAATACATTCGATGAGGTCATAGCCAGGCCATTTCTGAGTCTGACTCGGATGTTCACGACTCGAGCGTTTCTGCCATTGTTGTGGATAATGGTGATGCAATCGTTGATTCTAGTTTCTAGAATTGTTGTTGTCTTCGTTGTTGTTGTTGTTGTTGTTGTTGATTTCGGAGCGAGAAGTTAACAAAAGTGGATTAAATGTCGGCCGAAACGAATGATGCAGTCATCACGCCAGGGAATTCCATGGAACGATCGAGGTCGGACAGCGAAGGCAGCGGTGGAAGGTGGATGCTGACGCACCTCCGAGATTTGGTGTTGCCCGTCCAGTAGACAGGATGAGGTGGGAGTGTGGAGTGTTGCCTCGTCGGATGAGAAAAGGAAGGGAAGAAGCGATCGGAGAGAGACGGAGTGAGAAAAGGAGAGAATGAAATTGGAAGGAACGCAATTGGTTGGGAGGGTGAATAAAAGCAAAGTGAAGGGCAGAGAGAAAGAGAGGGGGAGAGAAAAGAGTCACAGAGAAGCAAGGAGAGAGAGAGAGTGAGGGAGAAGAACGGGGAAATTAATGTCAAAAGATAAATCAACAGAGATTGGGATTAAGTGGTCGGGGGGGGGAGGTTATGGGATTGACAGAGAGGAAAAGGGGAGTGAGGGTGTATGTGAAAGAGGGAGTAATATATTAAGAGAGGAGGAGGTAGAAGTCAGAGAGGGGAAGAAAGAAGAAGGTGATTATTTTTGTAACTCCAATATTTGCTCTTATCAAACAGACCATTTAAGAAAGATATTCCATCCGTGACCATCTCGACGAGAAATATATAATCGAATGCAGCGTTTCTCACACTCTAGGTCTCGCCCCTTCAGTTGAGTCGCGACAAAAAAGTTTGAAAAACGCTGAATTTAATGTGTCTTTTATAAAACGGTAAACTGGGTGTAATTTGAGGATTCTTGACAGTTGTTTCTAGCATTGGCTGTTTTGTTTTCTTTTTCAAGTTTTAGTCCAGGGTAAGGAGCTTGATCCCAGCCACATGGTTCCGATTTCAATCCCATGGCATAATACTATAGCCTTGGGCCAATGAAATCTTCGTCAGTGGATTTGGTAGACGAAAACTAAAAGACACCCGTTATATATATACATATATATATAATGTGTGTATGTGCGTGCCTGCGTCTATCTATCTGTCTGTCTGTCTGCCTGGAAAGAGATATGCCACCAATTCTTCAATCTTAATTAGATCTAACGTGAAAGCAATTCTCTCTTTTCTCCGTTTCTTCCTTTATTTGTGTGTTTGTGTGAGTGCCTGTAAACACACACACATCTCTCAATCTCTGGTCACATTATGTTTCTGCTAGTCTAATGTTCCTACAAGTCTTGTCACCAAATGATTTGAGCATCTCGCAAACTTGGGTGCGTTTTTTTTCTTTGTTTTTGTCTTCCTGTAGTAAATTGAACGTATTTTTGAGTTCCGTATATTTCAGTTGTTCTTGTATATCATCATTGTCTTTTTTGTTCTCTCTTCTATGTGGAACTGTGTTTAGACAGAACACACACGTTCACCATTCTCTTTTTAGTTCGCTGACGAAAGCTTTGCGTGATTACAGATTTCTGTGAACATCTGTGCACCAGGAATACAAGATTGTGTGTGTGTGTGTGTGTGTGTGTGTGTGTGTGTGTGTGTGTGTGTGTGTGTGTGTGTGTATGGTTGTGTGTGTGTGTGTTCGTGTACTGATTTCTATCTTCCTCTGTCCTCCCTCTCTATCAGTCGTACCTCCCTCTACAAACACTGCTCTCCCTACCACTCCACATTATTCTTTGCCTTAAATTTGATTCTTTTCACTTCTGTTGAACCTCCTCCTTAATCGCTTCTCTCGTAGAAAATATTTTCGATAAATCTACGAGACTTTTAATCATCTAATTCACACACGCACACGCGCACCCCTGATACATCAGGTCCTCTCTTTCTCTCTCTCTCTCTCTCTTTATCTGTCTAGTTCTCCCTCTGTCAAACCCTCATTTTCTCCCCCCACTCCCCCCTCATCTCTGACACGTCGGCTTTGTCTCTCTTCATCGTCTGCAAGCTTATCTCACGCTCTCTTTCTCAGCCTCCATCCCTCGTAGCTCTCTCTTTAACACACACACACCTCTTCCTACCCACAACTCTCCACTACACACACTCTCCCTCTCTCTCTCTCTCTCTCTAAAACTCTCTCGCATCTTAAAACACACACTCTTCTGCTTCACTTCTGGTGCGACGCCTCTTTAGAATTAAGGAAATGTTTTCTTTGGCACAACAAATGACACAGTCCACCGAAGAACCGGTGAAGTAATTTCAACGTGGTCGTTCTAACAAGTTAGAAATAGAAGTCAAGTCTCTCCCATAATCTGTTATTGTCTCCAGAAAAGGGCTCATAATGAATAATGTAGTCCTAGATGCATTTAGGCAAAAAAAAATGTAAAACGGGGGAAAGCTCTGATTGGTCACCATCATAACGTATTTAGTTGTCGGTCGGAATGCTAGAAATGATAGCCAAATCTCCTTCGAATCACCAGCTTCTGTCTTAAGAGAAATGGAACAACAACAGGCAACTGACAAAACCAACAAAGAATCTCTAAACGGTTGCGCTATCTGCTAGAAACAGCAGTCATTTACGTGTTTTATGTCATGTGGTTTTGTAAATATATTAGAATATATCCTGTGGGGGTAACTAGTTGGTCCAACATATGAACATATGGGACCAGAAATGAATTAGTCGGTCAGAAAGAGAAACATATGGCATTACATGTCACTGTATCTCTAAAAAGTGGAAACGTCTGCATCTCTGCTTTGTGAAATGACTGGTGAGAAAACAAACGTGTGTGTGTGTGTGTGTGTGTGTGTGTGTTTTTGCTATGGGCTTCTACACAGTTTTCGTCTACAAAATTCGCTCACAACGTATTGGTCGGCTAGGAGCAAATTTAGAAGCCATTCTAGGTTTTGCGCATTGGAACCGAACCCGTTACCATGTGGTTTGGAGTGAACTTCTTTATTACAACTAATGAATCCTGTTTATATACATTAAAGAGAATAAAACTCTTTCCTGTGTCATATAGACTCATAACGGCCGGTTTCCATGGTTTGTAAATATATATATATCTATATATGAAATACAAAATACGTACAGCATGTGTGTGTGAAACGTTGTCGACAAGACAATTGTTACGTGGAAGATCAAAAATACTTTGTGGAGTTGCACAGACACTTCCCCCAACGCTGTAAAGGAGCCGCCTCTGTAAGCGCAGTGAACCAGTAAGTAACCCATGGGGAAAGCTATAAAACCAAAGACGACCTAATTGTTTACAAAAGATAGGATTTCAAACTAGAAACCCGTCGTTGCTTATTGAGAAATAGTAAGGCCGCAAGTTGGCAGAATCGTTAGCGCTCTGGACGAAATGCTTCGCGGTATTTCGCTCGTCGCTACGTTCTGAGTTCAAATTCTGCCGAGGTCGACTTTACCTTTCATCTTTTCCAGGTCGCTAAATTAAATACCAGTTGAGTACTGGGGTCGAATTAATCGACTTACCCCCCCCTCACTCCGAAATGGCAAAATTTGAAACCATTATTGAGAAATAGTTTGGTTTGTTTTCGGTTGTTGTGGAATGCGTGAAGGCGCGTATCTTTGGTATTTGGTCCACGATCGGTCATGTAGTGAGTTCGAGTCGCAGCGGTGCCTTATGTCCTTGAACAAGATACTTTATTTCATGTTACAATCCACTCAGCTGGCAATAATGAGTTGTACCAGTAATTCAATGGAGGGTGGAAGCCTTGTCACATTCTATGTCATGCTGAATCTCCTTGAGAACTACATTAAAGGTAAACATGTCTGGAGTACTCAGCCACTTGCACAATAATTTCGGTTGATCGAATCAGCTGGAATACCAGTCGCCGGAACCGACGGAGGACCAGTTGTAGCATGTAATGGTGTTGTTGTTGTAGTTGTTGTTGTTGTCACCAAGCGTCAGAAATGACAGCAACTCCAGGATAAAAGACACTTCAGCTGTTGATTTTCTTTCCTTCTTTCTTTTCTTTTTTTTTTTTTTACTTGTTTCAGTCATTTGACTGCGGCCATGTTGGAGCACCACCTTGTTATATTTTTAGTTCAGGTGTGCCGCCGAATTTTGAGAAAAATATAAGTGTGCCGCAAGTGAGTAAAAGTTGCGGAGCGCTGGTCTATATGTGAATGTTTTCATGTATACACAAATGCAAATACATATGCATGTGTATATATGTGTATAATGCTTATATTGACACATCAATGCATGTACACACACACACACACACACACACAATCCAATTCAGGCAGCAGCAGCCATCCAGCAAGTCCTCTCTCTCAATCTCTGCCTCCATTAACCTCAATATTTGTCTCTATTTCTAGCTTCGCACCTTTCCATCTCTCCATTGTTCTCCCCCAGCATCAACTTCCCCGCACCTCTTCTCCATCATCCCAGTGCCTCCCCATCTCTTCGACATGCTCCAATTCAACAACACTGATATAGACCCACTACGCGCGCGTGCGCGCGTGTGTGTGAGAGCATATATAAATGCATAGCATGTGTGTGTGTATATCTTTGTACACACAATCGCACACATGCATATACATTGTGTGTGTGTGTGTGTGTGTGTGTTTATAAAGCTATTTCAGTTAAGTCTAGCCTCGTTGGCTCTCACATATGACAGGAGAGAGTATGTGTGCGTGTGTGTATATATATGTGTGTGCGTGTGTCAGCCCTCTTCTGCATCTTAAACGCAAGTGAGACGAGGGCTACTACGAAAAGGATAGAACATCCATTGGCTTCGACGCAAAGGGCCATGAAAAGATCCATATTATGAGAGCATTTCGAAATGAGATGATTCGGGAATAGAGTAGAGTGGATGCCTGCGATCACAGAATAGGGGAAACCCAAGTTGTGCTGGGCCAGACATATCGTAAGGTGGACACATGTTGTTGTCGAAAAAGGGAAAACTTGGAAGCCCTCTACGACGATGAGAAGACGATCCAATTAAGTTGGGTCAAGATAGAAAAAATGGTGCAATCAAGACAAAATTGGAAGTGCATTGTGACCAGCGGTGTACAACAATATCTGATGGCCTGGTCGATAATATGATACTGATATCTATCTATCTATATATATATATAGAAGATCG
>NC_069006.1:26521165-26523864 GCF_001194135.2 Octopus bimaculoides
ATATATATATATATATATAGTGAAGACGCATTGGCCTAGTAGTTTGGGTGTTGCACTCGTGATTGCTAGGTCGTGATTTCAATTCCTAGATGGTGCGTTGTGCTCTTGAGCAAAACATTTCATCTCACGTTGTCTTGCGATCGCTTTGACACCTGACCCGTGATACACTTGTGCACCTGTTCAAGCAACGTCGATTTGATGGAGGGACAGGTTAGGTAATGTGTGACACGAAACCTAGATCCCCGTAAACAAATCATTTTGTACAGGTCGTTCGGCAAAAACCCGAACATTCACACGTTGTCTTCGACGGACGAAGCCGTCATCATCATCATCGTATTTAACAATGGGTGGAGCAGGAATGCTTTTTGGCGCTCATGGCCTAACATCTGTAAACAATAAGGAGGATATTGCCAGTCTCAAAAGATCAACAAAACAGTCAAAGAATTCTTAGGTTCGCACCAAAGTACCACATCGCTAATTATTTGGAATTATGAAACTGACATGAGACATTTCCATAACGAAATCTGTTCTCTCTTATTCGAGAAGTTCCAAAGCATCAAGTGGTGATAATTGCCAGAAATAATTACAGGTGGGCCAAGAAAGCAACCGGAACGCTTTCCAAACTTTAACCAATTGAAACGATCAGTACTTGTTAGATTTCCTTATCAAAAACAATCTGCTCTTCTTAAATACGAAATTTCAAGAGCAGAAATCCAAACTACGGACGTGTATCTATTCCGTCTGTGCCAATGCCGAACTGTCATTGGAGTTTGCACTAATTATGGAGAAACGCGGTTTATTGAAGAGTGGTGCCCATGTAACAGCAATCAAATCCTGCAGAACAAATATCTTTATATTCAAAATGTTCAAAATGTTATAAAATAATAAGGATCTTTTTTAAAACAGGGGCCACATTTTTCATTAACGAAGCACTTTGAAACTTGGAACACTGGTAGAATGTGTCATATAAAACATCTTTTTCTCTTAGTCTTCTTTAAAAAAAAAAAGAAATCCCTAAGTTATTCCATGTTAGAGTTGTCGTATTTCTGTAATTTCAACCAATCACTGACGTCCATTCAGCCGATATACATTAAGTGCCGACTACATAAACAAACGATTCTGAAACAATTAACCCTAACCCTAACCGTAGGGTTAGGGTTAGGGTTAAAGCAAATTTAAAATGAAAAAAGCAAATAAAATGAAGGTATGGAGATTAAATACGCTTTACATCGCTTAATCAGCCAAAGGAGTAAATGTAAACAACTGAATACTTGTCAGTGATTGGTTGAAATTATCGAAATAAGACAATTTTTTACATGAAATAAATTCGAATACAAAAATATTTTTCTGTTCTATAACACAAAATAGATAAGTATACGAAGTTTGAAAGTCTTTCCGTACCAAAAACACTACGTAAAACATTAATGAAAAATGTGACCCCCGTTTTAAAATAGATCCAATAATAAATAAATAGATAGATAAATAAAATAAAAAAATAAACAATCCTCTGGATGGTTAAAATTGTAAAAAAAAAATTAATGGCAAGAAAATCTTGAATTAAGTTGAAAGGAAAAGCGACAATTCTGAAGGAACACTTCTAGAACCTTCTGTCACTGTTCTGGTCTCATTCTAGCTTCTCCACCCTTCTTGTCTCCTTTCCTTGTCAATGGTCCTTCCCCACATGGTTTCTGGGTGCCTTGCTGCTCTTTTCCTCCCTCAGAGCCACCATACGATCGCTTTCTTGATCTTGTCTGAGGAGGACTTGTCGAATGCAATTCCTGCGTCTACGTCTTTGTCTTTAATCCCGTCGACCCTCGTTGTCTCAATTGTGTCATTTCAGACTCTTTGCAGCCACTTGATGTCAAGTATTCTCCTTAAGCATGGGAAATGGAAGCTGTCCATTGTTTTTCTTCTATTTTTGTCCCTTTTCAGTTTTCACATCCATAGAGTAATATTTGTGTGGAGAAGTTTTGTAATGTAGTCTACAGTGAAGGGAGAAATGACCGAGATTTGTAGACCTTTATTCTTCTCTATGAGTAATTTAGGTATGGCCTAAAATTGCAGGTAGCCTCTACAGGCAGTCTTATAGTTTGCATCCTTCGGGAGCATAGTTTACATGGAAAAAAAAAAAAAAAAAAAAAGAAACCTCGTAGAAAAATAACGAAACTTTAATAGAACACGATTACCGATCGAAATACTAATTCTTATCGACATCATTGGAGGTGTCTTACAAGGCGATATGTTTGCATCATTCCTATTTATCATCTGCCTGGATTACATCCATCGCACTTTAAATGAGAAATTTAAAGAACTTTTTTCCCTCGGTGGATGGCTATGTTACCCGAAATATCAGGAATAAATAAACTCTGCATTATTTCGTATCGAAGCAAGAGACTTTCCATCAAACTCTATTTTCTTATATCCCAATATTTCATGCATATCACCACACACACACACACACACACACACAGATTGTATTAGGTTTGTATGTCTGTACTCTCGTAGATTTTTGAATACCTATGTATATATGTATGCAAGTGTCTGTGTTTATATGTGTATACTCACACACAGATAATATAGAATATTTGGTGCATATACATTCTTAGTTTTCGACACATCCATAGATGCCTACATAAGCATGCATATATATATATATATATATATATATACACACACACACACACACACACACACACACA
>NC_069006.1:26524239-26524968 GCF_001194135.2 Octopus bimaculoides
TATATGTATATATATATATATATATATATATAATACATATATATATATATATATATATATATATATATATATATGATATACACACATCAGCAGGCCTCGTTCTTTCTCTCTACCGACATCAGCTGACACTTCTCCTTCTCGCTCACTCTCTTTCTCTCTCTTTCTGCTTTCTAGTTTTCTCTCACTCTCTCTCTCTCTCTCTCTCTCATTTTGCTTTGACTCTTTCTTTGTCGCTCTCTCTCATTTTCTGTTTTCTATCTTTCTCACTCACTCTCTCCCTTTGCATTCTATCTTTCCCTCTCATTCTCTTTCCTCCTCTCTCTCTGCTTCCTCTCTCTGTCTCTCTCTGCGGACACTACTCCAGCCGTCTGCCCCGCGGCACACTCCAATGACTTAACTAACAGAGCGGAAAGAGAAGTGAGAGCAGCGGCGGTAGCGGTGGCTGACGCGTAGAGCGGGAGGGAGAGGAGAAAGAGAAGTGGCGTAGGTGGGGGAAGAGAGAATTGAAAGAAGAGGAAGGGGAGGAGAAAGACGAAGTAGAGAGAGAGAGAGAGAGAGAGAGATTGGGAGGAGGGTTATAAAGACGTAGGGGAAGAAGGATTCGAAAGGGTAGAAAGATTAGGAGGAGGAGGAGGAGAGGAATGTGGGAGACGGAATACAAAGAGGAGGGGGAGAAAGAGGCAAAGAAATAAGAACAAAGACTACATAGGGGAGAAGGAGGAGAAAGTA
>NC_069006.1:26525186-26529449 GCF_001194135.2 Octopus bimaculoides
CTATCATCTGCATCTCCTCATCTCCTCCTCTGCCATCTTTACCTGGATGGTGCCACCGCCGCTGCCTTTGCTGTTCTTATTGTTGTACGTGGCCTCCAGTACAGTCACGACCTCTCATTCATGAGTGATCCACACAGGAAGCTCCGTCATTCTTCTTAACGGTACAACGATGTGTGTGTGTGTGTGTGTGTGTGTGTGTGTGTGTGTATATGTTTGTGTATATATATATATATATATATGTGTGTGTGTATGTATGCATGTGTATGCATTCGAGTGCCTGCTTCTAGGTATATTTCTATAAATTATATATAATATATTATAGGATAAATAATATATATTATATATATGCATTGTTTTTATGCTTAATATATATGCATATATTGTATATATGTGTGAAAATATATATATACTCATGTATATAGATACAAACATATAATGTATATTCATCTGTGTTCGTTTATATATATAAATGTAGACACACGCACAGACACACACGTGTTCCCTCCTTTCTTGCAATGTTCCTCATTGATTTTGTACAGCGTTCACCATTATTTTGCCTCAGACCGTTTCCTTTGTTTATTCCAAATGTCTATATTCCAGAAATTCTTTCTACTCCAATCCAACTCCTTTTCCCTGCTCCTCTTCCTCCCCTCCTTCTCTTCCTCCTTCCCTTCTCCTCTTCCTCCTTCCCCTACTCTCTCTTAACTTTATGATCTACTACTACATCTTTGTGTATATATATATATATATATATATATATCCACACATCCACATCACTCTATATACACACATAACGTATTCTATAACTTCAGTGGGTACGATCGTGTTTCTAGTTGACTTTCATACAAATCTATGGTCTCGTGATACCTTCATGAATAAACATGACCATATGAGAAATTTACAGTTTATATGCCTTTTTTTTTTGTCGTATTTTAACAATTATGTACCCCAGTGCTTCTCAACAGGGGGTCCACATGATCCTTAAGGGATCCATATATGATTTTATCGTTAAAATTTATCTGCAATAAATTGGTCATGTTTCCACAATTTTATTCTTTTATTCTTTAACTGCGGTCATGCTGGAGCACCGGTTTTAGTCGAACAAATCAACCCCAGGACTAATTCTTTGTAAACCTAGTACTTATTCTATCAGTCTCTTTTGCCGGATCACTAAGTTATGGTCAGCCAAAGGACATACGTTTATATGTGTGTATATATACATTAATAGTATGGTCTAGTTACTATAAATATGCATCAATAAACAGCGAGGATGTTCTGTATTCATTGCATCAGTGTGTTCTTCTTCGACACAGTCGTAAGTGTGCATAGAGAGTATATAAGCATATTGGTTACGCTGCAGTCGGGTTTCGAACAACTCCATCTGCACATCAACTGTGTTCAGATAAAGACGAGACGAGTGATGATAGACATAAGCTTAAACTGCTCTCTCGGGCAATTCCCGTCCTCACCAATTCTTCGCTCTCCTATTTTCGTCATCTTTGAATCAAAACCAACAATTTTCTACGAAGACATTCTACGTTGAGATATTAAAGATCATGTCAATTGAAAAGATCCTGTTTATCAATGTGTATGTGTTCGCGTATCTATCTATCTATCTATCCATCTATCTATCAATCTGTCCATCCATCTGTCTATCTATCTATCTATCTATCTATCTATCTATCTATCTATCTATCTATCTATCAATCTGTCCATTCATCTGTCTATCTATATATCTATCTATCTATCTATCTACCTATCTATCTATCTATCTATCCATCTATCTATCAATCTGTCCATCTATCTATCTATCTATCTATCTATCTATCTACGTGTGTGTGTGTAAGATCCAAGGATCAAGGTGTAGGAAGTTAGTGAGCTTCAAGCAATCCGTAGAAGACATAGAAAAACAATTTTGAGGAACAATAGAATAAGTCTCGGGGTCAATTTGTTCGACTAAAGACAGTGCTCTAGCATGGCCACAGTCAAATGACTGAAACAAGTAAAAGAGTAATAGTGGTTGATTGGCGCAGAAGGTTGTGAATTTTTTTCCGTGTCGAAGTCCGATAAGCTGAAAAAAGTTAATTTTATCGTTCAAGCTTAGCAACAGGGGTTGTTGTATATTTGAATAAACATTAAAATAATTAGGGAATGGAATAAAGTTTCGGCTACACAGGTTTCCTTCCGCGGAACCTCGGAAGCAGTAACTTATCCAAACGACGCGGGTAGACTGCATGCTACTCTTCAGGTCAAGGATAACATGATTATATGAAGTTCACATTGTCGTTAGGAGATCCAGGGTTAATTTGTTGGGAGATTCAGGGCTGGATTAAGACCCATCGAGGCCCTAAACACTTAAAAGATTCTGGTGCTCCCATAAAAGATTATGTAATTCAAAATATGAACAATAACAAACCATAAAATAAATTTTTATTTTTCAAAACGAGACAAAACAGTAAGAGGGGAAAATAATATCTATTTTTGTATATTTCCACTTTATTTTATATTCGAAAAGTTTCCTCCTACTTTTTTGAATTGCAAAGTCTTTGATCAGATCCTCAGAATTAATCTTAGGTTAACAAATCTGCATCTATACTTAGAAGAGATAAAGGCATCCCGAATATTATTTTAGCAAGTTTAAAGTGATTTCTTTTGTGCCGTAAACCATTTACCATTTCTGTGGTGCCCGCCCTCCTTCCCTTGATGCCCTAATAAACGTAATATATGTTTTTATGCGCTAGTATTAGTTTCATGTCCTGAAAGCATGCCAGGCTGTGGTTTTTAACCTGTCTGGTGTCCTAACATAATCATCAGAATCGTGTGTGTGTGTGTATTTATATAATTTATATATGTATGCGTGTGCGCGCACATGACAACAAATCTGGGATAATGGTAGAGTCGGATATGACCCTGTGCACGATTATTGTATTTTGTGGCTCTCAGTAAGAGGAACGAACGAACGAATAGTTATAATAATAATAATGATAATCCTTTCTACTAAAGGCACAAGGCCTGGAATTTTGTGGGAGGGGATAAATCGATTACATCGACCTCAGTACTCGACTGGCACTTATTTTATCGACCCCGAAAGGACGAAAGGCAAAGTCGACCGCGGCGGAATTTGAACTGAGAACGTAAAGACGGACGAAAGTCCGCGAAGCATTTTGCCCGACGTGCTAACGAGTCTGCCAGCTCACCGCCGCCTTAATAATCCATTCTGGTGTAAGTACAAGGCCAGAAATTTGTGGAGAGGGACCAGCCGATTGCATCGACGCCAGTGTTTCACTGATACTTAATTTATCGATCTCAATAGGACGAAAGGTAAAGTCGACCTCGGCGGAATTTCATGTTGGAACGTAGCGACGGGCGAATAGCGTTAAGTATTTCGCCCGACGGGCTAACGATTCCGCCAGCTTGCTACCTTCATATTGACAAGCAAAATTATAACATAATCGATGTACCTACTCACTCTGTAAATTAATGATTCATTATATTGAACACCACATATTGATTTCTGTTTGAACAATAAGTCCGCACACGTTCGCAGTGTGTGGTTCAAAGGCGATTTAGATGCTATTTCTTGCAAGTTGAGATCACATGCAGAGACACCCGAGTTGCTTCATACAAATAGATCTACATATATAAAGTTGTGATGAGAGGGTGATTAGGCTGTTCTTCCTAGCGTCTATCGCACAGTTTCCTTTACATACACAAATACTTAGTTACACAGACACACATACAACAGTAAGGTGTGATGTGAGGGAGGTATGGGTCTCTAACAGTTCAAGCCACCTCACAGAAACATCTCTGGTTAATTCCTTCAGATGTATTAGAAGACGGTGATATTTGAGGGAGACATCTGATGACTATTTAAAAAAAAGCCGACATTGGAGACAGCAACAAAAACGTTAACAAACCAACGTCTTCATTTTCCTCTCCCTCTCTTTTCTTTCTTTATATGCCTCTCATTGTGTGTGCATGTACGTACACACACACACACACACACACACACATTCTTTTAGCGCGTGTGTATACACCCGGACGGGATGAGGTTGCGCTGATGCTGATTGTTGTCATGAAGGTGATGAAAGTGGCGGCGATGCGATGGATGATGGCGGTGATGTCAGTGTTGATTATTATTATTATTATTATTATTATTTTGTTATTATGCTATTATATTGTTCAACACACACACACACACACACACTGGGAAATATTGTGTCAGGGCCCTTATGGTCAAGTTATTAGAGAGAGAGGGGGGGG
>NC_069006.1:26534672-26537948 GCF_001194135.2 Octopus bimaculoides
TATATATATATATATATATATATATATATATATATATACACACGCACACACACACACACACATCTTGTGTGTATTTCTCTTTCTTTCTCACTGTATATGTATGTATGTATGTATAAGTAAACGAATGAGAAAAGTTGAAAGACTCCGTCTCCCGAGCAGAATCCGCTTCATTCTAATAATAACGAGTCCCATGTGTAAAAAACAACCCAAAACAAAAACAAAAAAGCTAGATGTGGATTTAATGGACTCGGCACCATAAAAATCTCCTTATTTGCAAAAGGCATTAATGTGTTGTAAGGGTTACTCCAGGTAAAACTTTACAACCGATCTCGCATCGAGCTCTGAAATGGCTTTCATTCGGCAGAAGTGTGTATGAGTACATATATATATATATATATATATATATATATATATATACACACACACACACATATATATACATGCACACACACGTATGTGTGTGTGTATATATATATGTATGTATGTGTGTGTGTATATACATATATATGTGTATGTATATAGATATACATAGCTAGACAGGTGTATGAAATATTGGTTATTATTTTTGTTTTTTCTGTTTCTTACTTTTAAAATCTATTATTTCTTTAATTTATTCTTTGTCATCATCTTCGTCATCATCATTATCTTCGTCATCATTGCCCTCATTAACACCATCACCACAGCCGCCCCTCAATCAGTTCGATTATCACCATTGTTATCACAACTATCTCTACTGCTGCTGCGGCTGCTGCTGTTCATTACCGTTGTCCTCCTCCCTTATAATTATCATCATCATCATCATTATTATTATTATTATTATCATCGTCATCACCATCACTGCTGTTGTTGTTCTAGTTGTTAGCATGCAGCATCGACCTGATAAGGTTTCCTTGGCATTTAATGCCTGAAATTACGAAAAGAGGGAGAGGAAATAGAAGAATGAGAAAGGAACAGGAAAAAACAAGAGTAAACAAGAAGAAAACACACACACACACACACACACACACACACACACACACACACACACACACACACACACACACACACACACTGAAAAGTAGAGACGTGTAGGACTCGAGTTAATATAACGGAATCTCGGAATCCAGCCCGAGACTTCAGCTTGTTTTTCTCGCGTGATAGAAGCGTCAGTTTTGAAAATATGCCAAAAAAATATATAATACGAACAAAAAATGCTGTCAAAAGCAAAAAAGAAAAAAACAACAACAGAAAAAAATCCAATGTGAAAGTAAAATTTGATTAAAGCTTGCACAGATGGCGCTGTAGTAGCTGTATGTAAAATGGCGTGTGTGATATAATGGGTTGAAGTGTGCGAATTGGCGGTCGAGAGCTGACTCTGTAGTGGAGAACAGACGACATTTACATTAAGGAATCCAATCACATCTTCATAAATTCTTCCATCGCCTTCAATGTGATATTTAGATTCATAATTTTATCTCTTTTTCTTCTTTTCTTCTATCGTTCTACCTCCCATCCCTTTCCTACGTCTTTCACCTCTCTCTGCATGAATAGATACACATAGGTATATATATGTATGTGTATATATGTATGTGTGTATATATATATATATATATATATATATATATATATATATATATATATATATATATATGTATGTATGCATATATATATATATGTATGTATGCATATATATATATATATATGTATGTATGCATATATATATATATATATATGTATGTATGCATATATATATATATATGTATGTATGTATGCATATATATGTATATATGTATGTATATGCATATATGTATGTAGATATACACGTGTATATATATATATATATATGTATTAAATTCGGTTAAAATGTCTAACCGATGATGGTGTGTTTACGTCTCCATAACTTAGCGTTTCGGCAAAAAAGATCGATGGAATAAGTACTAGGCTTACAAAGAATAAGTCCTGGGGTCGATTTCTTCGACTAAATGCGGTGCACCAGCATGGCTGAAGTCAAATGACTGAAAAAAAAAAGAATAAAAGAAAAACGCAGAAGGCTTTGTAAATTACGGAGAGAAAGCTACAATAGAAAGCAGATAGTATTCTATTACTACTACTACTACATAATAATAATATTAATGAGTATAATAATAATAATAATATGTATATATATGTGTGTATGTATATGTATATATATATATATATGTGTGTATGTGTATATACTGTATATATATATGTGTGTATGTGTATATATATATATATATGTGTGTGTGTGTGTGTGTTTATGAGTGTGTGTGTGTGTTTATGAGTGTGTGTGTGTGTATTTATTTATATTAAGGGAATTATTATACGTATCTCACGCTAGGAGGGACTCTTAAAGTTAAAACTACCATAATAAACACATTGTACCGAACGCAAGGGAATGCAACTCTCGAAGCGAGCCTTTTAAAAACAGATTCAGCTGCATATCATATGATTTCATAATTAGTGCACAAAATGCACTTTTTTAATCGTCGGTGCAAGCATAATCAAGACACATAAAATGAACAAAAGTCAACACACCAGACGAACACTAATTATTATTTTTATTGCATTTGTGTAACATTGTTCGTTTTTCTTCCGTCCTTGTTTTTGTATACATTCGCTGCTTTCTTCCAAAGAATCTAATGTTCTTAGCTTAGTTTGTCCTTGAGGCTGGCCAGATTGGAGCAATATCGAGAATAACCAGCCGAAAGTGCACGGATAATCTGGATCTCGACTGAGGAAAGAAAACTCCGAATGACCTGTCCTTGTTTTCTTTGTATCGTCTGTCTGGATGTTTTATCACTTTCTTGTATCACCTAACTGTCTGGATGCTTTGCGTTCTTGTCCCAATTTGTGTTGAAGTATATTTTGTTGCGTCTGTGTGTGTGTGTGTGTGTGTGTGGGAGTCCTGTAGATAAATATGTATGTACATGGTCAAATAGATCTAGACGTATACATTGCTCTCTAGTTAGAATGCTCTTGGCAACCACATAGCTGCGACTTCAATCGCAATGAGTAGTATTTTGTGTATTCTGTTCTAGCTCCGAGATGGTGAATATCTTGTGAGTGAATGCTGCCGTGTGTGTGTGTGTGTGTGTGTGTGTGTGTGTGTGTGTGTGTGTGTGTCTGTTCGTTGGTGATAACGAACGGGTGAAGATGTACTCAATATTGAAAGTCGAGTGACACAGTTTATTTAGGGCGACCCAGAGGAGATTTTAGCCTGGAGTTTCATTGATGCGTAGTCGGTTCTTTGGGTAGGGTACTTTGATAATGAGTACA
>NC_069006.1:26538736-26539472 GCF_001194135.2 Octopus bimaculoides
TTAATAATAATAATAATAATAATAATAATAATAATAATCCTTTCTTCTTCTACTACTACTACTACTACTACTACTACTACTACTACTACTACTACTACTACTACTACTACTACTACTGATAATAATAATAATAAAAATGCCCGGATGTTGTACCAGGCAGTGGCTCTCATGGCTTCTGATCTTAATTGATTGGAAGTGTTATCATGTACATTGTTTCGTCTTGGTATAAAAGATGGGTTTGGGTGACAGCAAATATTCTGCTCAATTCCATAGATTTGCTTGTCAGTTGTTTGACCTTAACCAGTTGAGCATGTCCCTTAGTGACTGATGATATATGCATCTCTGATCACGAACAGAAGTAGTGGGGGAGCATCATAGCCATGTGTTGAGAGGAATTCTTTGGGGTTTGAATAATTCACTTCTGGAAACACGGGTGTTTTGCTCAACATCCTTAAACAAACCATATTCAGGGACCTTTTGAGTGGGATGGGCTACTCGACCTGAAGAAAATTCTAAGTGGGCCCTACCTGCAAGGTCATGCGCTGTTTCGGATCTATTTTAAAACGGGGGCGCCAGTATTTTCTTAACGAAACACTAACGAAACACTTTAAAACTTGGGACACTGGTAGAATGTGTCATATAAAACATCTTTTACTCTTAGTCTTCTTAACAAAAAAAGGAATTCGCAAGTTATTCCATGTAAAAGTTGTATTTCTGTAATTTCAACCAATCACTG
>NC_069006.1:26544031-26545776 GCF_001194135.2 Octopus bimaculoides
TATATAATCTACAGCGTTGACGCCACAATACTTCATCATCTTCTCCGCTAAAGATGGTCCTCTTCAGCGAGTTCGAGACTGGAGGTAGACCCCAGGTACGTCCAAAAGTTCGTTTCCGCAATCATCTGAAGCGGTCTCACATTTTATGCGTTGTGCCTCCCAATCATCGGAAGGCATGGAGGAGGTCTGTGTGATGCTGCGGTAGAACGCTTCGAAACCGAGACTACATGAAGCAAGGAGGCGACGTCGTCACCAACCCCTGCAGCTGTTGTTGGGCGTGACTTTCAGTTCCCTCAGTGCCACAAGATCTGCCTCTTTCGTATCGCTCTAGTCAGCCACGTCCATAAGAAGCAATGTGCTGGTGGTGGAGGAGAATGCATGTCGTCAGTCGACGATGCCATCACCTTTGATGGTCCGTGAGAAGCAAGCATCTTCTTTCAGTTTCCGTCTAGCAAATCCACTCACGAGGCTTTGGTTGTCTCGAGGCTATAGTACAAGACACTTACCCAAGGTACTATGCAGTGGGACTGAACCCGGAACCATGTGGTTGCGAAGCAAACTTCTTACCGCCTATATATGTAGCTTATGCATGCAACAGGTCTTCAGTGTGCGTGTGTTTGTAAATCTATGTTAGTTGCTTCGAAAATGTATGATATATAGGGAAAGAGAGAGAGATCGAGAGAGGGAGAGAGAGGGGAGAAAGAGAGAAAATTAGGCAGACAGACAGACAAACAGACAGTGAAGATGAATATAGATAGGAAGGAGGACAAAAAAGATGTTGGAAAATTAAATACAACTGACACAAAGCAATAAAAACACCTCCACACATTTACACACACACGCATACACGCATACACACACTTAAACACACACAACTTACATACACAAACATTCTCACATATACACATATTCTCTCACACAGACATATGAGTGTGTGTGTGTGTGTGTGTGTGTGTGTTTGATTGGCATTGTTCGTTAGAACAATAGTGACCATCGGCTGCATAAAAGAACGTTCGACCAGATTAGATTACAGGAGAATAAATTAAATTTATTGAAAGTTGTGTTAAGCAATGTCTATCGGTTTCGCCCCCCCCCCCACTCAACTTCACGAAACTCGGGCTAAAGCCAAGCTTGCAGTCGTTTTAGTTGTGGAAATATTTCAACCAATTCAAACCAAAACTCGTCAGTACTTTCGAGAAAACTTAGTGGGGCGAAACAAACGTGGATTTGTCGATACAGATTACAAAACATAATACACACGAGAATGCACGAATACATACATTATATAATATACATACATTTATGTGTGTGTATATTACACACACACACACACACACATGTATGTATATGGCAATCCTTCGGTATTGGTAGACGACGTTATTCACCCACAAAACCTCCCCTCATGACATAGATAATGAAGTGAGGCTGAAAACGAGGGTAAATGACATTGTCTCCTCACACCGATACCCTGGAGACCAATACCCAAGGATCGCCATGTATGTATATACATTTATATTCAAATAGAGGTTAATATAGCCTTGTTAAGAGATAAAAACATTTTGTGAATTACTGGTTCATTACGTATTTTTCTTTATAAATAGTAATATTCATAAAACAATAGGTTTAAGTATAAATCTTGGTTTAGAAATATCCAAATTAAAATTCAGAAAATGGTGATGTAGCATTATATTAATGCTACATCTCGATTTTCTGAATTTTAATTTGAATATATATATATATATATA
>NC_069006.1:26545961-26555833 GCF_001194135.2 Octopus bimaculoides
ACACACACACACACACACACACACACACACACACACACACACACACACACAATTATAATCTAGAATATCATGCTGAAGAAAGAAAGGGATTTTATGCAATCCTAATCCCGAAACGCGTACATGATTTACTAAGGTTGGTTGGTTTCGTTATTTTTTCTTCTTTTTGCTTATGTGAGTTACGAGTATTGATATCTGTGGAGATATATTGTAGTAGAAGAATTAGTATTTTAACTTCTATTTCTAAATTTTGGCATGTGGTGAAGCAACTTTTGCTGATCCCTTAATTATGTTAAATCGGCTATAATAACGTAGTTTTCCACTAATAGTATCTTACTGTTTCTTCCACTAATAGTATCTTACTGTTTCTTTTATCTCTTCTTTGACTGAATGTTTTTAATATATTTTTTTTAGATTTGTTATATTAATATATTTGTCTGCATGTGTTTACTTTGTGTATTTCAGTATTATGTATACCTGTCATGTATTTGTGTATATCATTAATACATAAGTGTATATTTGTGTGTATATGTGTGTGTGAAAAGGGGGTGTCTGTCTCCCAAACTCCAAAGTTGAGTAACGTTTTCATGCTTGGATTTGTAAACTACGATAAGAATAACACTGGTCAAAAATAAGTCATATACTAACACACAGAAAAATTCAAACAAAACACGCGGGTGAAATTGAGCCCAAGTGTCTGAACGCAAAGAGTCTGAACCTGGAACCATATGTGGTTCGGAAGCCTGCGTCTTACACACACACACACACACACACACACAATGAACAAAACAATGAACAGTGGTTGAATAAGTGTCTATGTTTAGAATCTAGTGTTTTTAATAGTTTTGTTGATTAGTGACTTAGAAGTTTGGTGATAAATAAGCCACGTGCGACGAACCTTTGACGCTAATGTCAATAATAACTATACTAATCCTTTCTACTGCAGTCAAATGGCCTGAAATTTAGAGGATGGGGCTGAGTCAATTCCATAGACCCCAGTGCTCAAATGGTCCTTAATCTATCGACCCTTAATGGATGAAAGGCAAAGTCGACCTCAGCGGAATTTGTAATCAGAAAGTAAAGACGGACAATTTGAAGCTCGCCATTTTAATAATAAAAATACACAGCGAGAGATAGTTTAAGAGAATACACGAAAATATGGCTATTTTCTTCTACTTTAGAAAAAAAAATTGGTAGGTAGGTAGGTAGATAAAAACACAGTGATACATACGTAGAGAGAGAGAGAGAGAGAGAGAGTGGGGTATAAAGTCTGTGTTTATAAATAAACCCAGTTGCTTCAGTGTCGTGAAAGCAACCGAAAACTTTATAACTAATGTCAGATAAATATTTATGAATGCTTACAAGTGAAAACCCTTTGAACTAATAGTCTTCAGGACATTTTAATATCCTCGCCAACTATTTTTCTCTGTAGTTCGGCACTTGCCAAAATTGAAACCAATGTTTAAGCTAAAGAAATTAAAAAAAAAAAATGAAATAAAATAAAATGAAACAAGAAGCAAATGGAGCAACTTTATCGTCTCGCCCTCCGAAAGCCAGACATATTTGCTTAAGTCCTTCACTCGTTCTATTTTGTTTGTTTGAAATGGTTGGTGTGGTTGTGGTTAGCTTTTTGACAAGCCAGACAAACTGTCGTCTGCACACGACACCACGTGATGCTAGCCACATTACACATACCCCGCCCCCACACATCTGACTTTTTCTATGAACAAGTTCTTGTTATTTAACCCCAGGTCAGCCCCGACCAGGTAGGCATATGATCTCAGTTGTTCTGAGAATTTAGTCTTTATTATCAAAAGCGCCATCTATTCCAGGCTACATTATCAAAGTACTTTCTTTTTTTCCTTTTTACAAGAATATACAATTATGATCTGAGCTCATTTTGGCTGCTTTTTCTTGCAGATCTAGTAACCATTTAGATTATTGTTGCCGTTTAGCCCCAGGTCAGGCCAAATCCAGTCGCCCCATGACCTAACTGTGTTTCAGTCCAGTTTGACTGATTCTGTTTGTCAGATAACATTGGCCATTTTATCGCAAATTCGAGATTGCAATAGGTTGTCATGGTGAAAGGGGTGGGATTGATGTAGGGTGATGACACAAATATTTCTTGTGACCAAGAATGAAATCATTGCCTTTGCAGAAAACTATCGGCCCCATAGCCTGCTATACAAACTGTAGACAAGCTGTTTGAATCATTTATTTCGAGACCATTGTGCTCTTGTGTGTTCAATGATAAAACGCCCTTTGTCATGCAAGACTTTCAGAAAAACTTTCAAGAAATTTATTTAGGTAAATTAAATAAGTTTCAAAACAAGACGATTCTCCACGAATAATTTAAAGACAGTTTTGTGCTTGTTTGCAGGTAGCACATTCCTTTATCGTTGCCTTCCAGTCCCCTTCTCCCTCCGGATCCCCGCATGTAACCACATGACTTACCCGAGAATCTGATATTCATTAGACAACATTAACAACACAACGCTCAAATTTATTAAGTGGCACAACATTAAGATTATGAATAATGAAGAATGATTTAAAGATGCAAACTGGAGCTTAATGCAATCATCATATCCTTGATGATCAGGAAGGCGAAAAAAAAAAAGATTTTCGTAGATGCACCGAAACAGAACAAGTTTTGATAAATAAATCTGTGTTGTCTGAAGTCAGAAGACACTGTAAAAACCTTGTGACAATAGGCTGTTCCGTTGATCGGATCAACTGGAATGCTAGTCGTCGTCGTAACCGACGGAACGTCAGTCACTTCTTTTACAAAAGAAACGCAGCAACGTTAAGTAGTTTTATTGCTTTAGAGGCAGAAATGAGTTTATGTTACCATTTATGTATGGGAAAACCTTTGTCCTCCAACCGATGAGAAAAGCCACCAAATCTCCTGTCTGGATGTCGGTGCCAGAAATTCCGAATGTAAAGTGTTTGAGATGTTGGTGTGGCAATGTAGAATCATGAACTCAGGGGTCGGCTTTTGATGCCTGACTCGACGGACTGCAAGGTAGAGGGTAGGGGCGGATAACCAAATAATGATGAAGCATTTTGGGTTGAAAGGAATCCAGAAAAAGATTGGCCTGTTATATCTAGCAGGACTTGATGTATATGAAGTGCACACAGCATATAGTTGTTCTTGTACTTGTCAGTACAGATCAAGCAGAAGCGATGCAATCAAAGGACATTCCGACCGTGACCATCGCAGATTTTTCCTTATATGCAGAGAACCTAGAAGCATGTTGTTATATTATCTCCTTACACACACACACACACACACAATAATTGGGGTCGATATGATCGTCTTCCCTTCCCCTCAAAATTGCTGGCCCTGTGCCAAAATTTGAAACCTTGATTATTTAGGTGGCCGAGTGACAAACTCGAAAAGATCGTCTGCTTGGACGTGTTCTCGCCTCCATTGTTGTTCGGTGTCGTCTGTCATAAAGACGGATGCCATGTTCTCCGGCAAATGGCATCCAGAGGATATCGATCGAGAATTATTCCTCTGGTGCTTTGCTAAGAATGTTCCAACTATTCGTATAGGTTTTGGCCTTTTAGTGGGGAGGCGGAGAGGTGGTATTATTTAACTTTGTTGGTGGTGATGGTGGGGGAAATGGCGAATTGCATGTGGTGGCGGCGGTGGGGGGAATATTTGGTAATAGTAGTACTGGTGGTGGTGGTGGTGCTGCTGCTGTTACTCTTGGCTATGTTGGTGGCGGTGATTTGGGAAGGATTGTGTGTTTTGCTGTTAAATGTTATTTGGAAACATCACGTGCCTAATACTCACTGGCGTGTGGATGTGTGTGTGTGTGTACTCGTGCACATGTGTAGGTGAATGTTTGTTTACGTGTTTATCTGTTTATGTCTATATTCTCTCTCCGTTTCATACATATACTTATACACACACATATAGACACACGTAAATGTGAGAGTGTGTGTATGCGTATGGACACGAGCATGTGTGTGTGTGTGTGTGTGTGTGTGTGTGTGTGTATCTATGAAGTATCACCTCCTCTTCCTCCCCCTCTCTCTGTATTCGTTCTTCAGGGTTTGGGCAAAATAATAGAAACATTTTGTTAAATGGAAGATTCATTATTTAATCCCGAGCCTAAGATGAACGATTTTGGTTGAGATGACGGAAACTTAGCTCTGCCCTCACTTTTGTAGTTGGGATGGGTTTTGCTCACAATACATTTCACTATTTTGCAGATCCTCTCTTTGAGTTTAGCCTTCCATTCGGAATTGTTGGAGCTGGTTTTGCCTTGATTTTCGAATGGTAACATGATTTTAGAGACTGTTAGTCGCAAAACTTTAAACATTTCAGTAGTTTTAGTGACTAAAACCCCAGCCATCCGAGCTCCAACAATTTGTCCCCTTTGAAAATCAGATGGGTCAACGGTTTCAACTTATCGAAATATAAATATTTGCAAATAAACAAAAAAAAAAAGAAAGAAAGAAAATATCGAAAGTTCCATCATGAAGTTGAAGGCATAACTTAATGCATCGAAAGCCACATATTCAGACTGGAATAGTTTCAATTTGTCTCTTGCTGTTCTGCATCCATCCTAATCTCCGTTGATCCGATAATCCTTCCACCTCCCAACCCATCCCAGCCAGATTCCATCCGTAAAATAATTCTCGGCGGTGGCTCGACTTGCTACAAATAGCAGCCAATTCTCCCTCATTCTGCAAACTATTGTCTTTAAAACATTCCGAGATGGTCGCGGTTGGAACGCTTTTGATTATAATCCGATGGTCTCACTCACCACCGACCCAGGTCCAAACAACAACACTCTCCTACTCCATCATCCATTCAACTCATCTACTTTGTGGTAGTAGTAGTGGTAGTAGTAGGACAGCCGTCTACAACAGTGCTCCGCAGCCGATACGCCGTTGTACACTGGTGTGCCACGAGACGATGCTAAGTGTGCCGCAATGTAACCTGAATATAACTTTCCTCCTATACTTTTAGTTACGCTTTTAGTTCAGCTGTGCCACCGAATTTTGAAACGAATATAAGTGTGCTGCAAGTGAGAAAAGGTTGCGGAGCATTAGTCTACTGCACCACTACAACCACAACTATCATCACACCCCCCACCCGCTACTACCACTACCTCAACAACCACCACCACCACCACTACAACCACTATCACTACCACCTCTACCATCCCCACAATTAATCACCTCTCTACCTAAAATTTACTAATCTTGCATCCATCGCAATCTTTGATCTCACTTCGCTAAGAACTGACAAATTTGGTAAAAATAGATTGGGGGGTGGGGGGAGAAGGAAGCAAAAACAAGGATGAAAGAAAAGAAGGAAAGAAAGAATGTGTGCGTATGTGTATCTTTCTCTCTCAATAAATATACACATACGAACATAAATACATACATATATATATATGTATATAAACACGCGTATACATACACGAATCTACGTACGTGTCGGTGTACATATATGAGTATATATGTACATGAATACATATATATATATATATATATATATATATATATATATATATATATAGATATATATGTGTGTGTGTGTGTGTGTGTGTGTGTGTGTGTATGTGTGTGTGACTGTGCGTGTGTGTATACACATATATGCACACATATAAGTACACATGCATATGTATACATATGCATGTATACACATCTATACGTATATGTGTGCCTATGTGTGTGTGTGTGTGCATGCACATATTGTGTTCATTGTATTTCATTTCTTACCAAAATTCTTCAACTTGTTGTTTTGACACGGTTCTACGACATGATTACAAAGAAAGAAAGATGGCAGTAAGTGCCAAAATGTCTGTAGATTGTGGAAATCGAATTTCACAAGCAACATTTCACCAGCAAATAAAACTTGCTCCATGCTTTACCACTGTATTGAGGCACACGAAGGACTGGTGAGTCATTCAACTTAATTTTCCGATAAACGTTGATCATAGTTTAGCAAGGAAACAAAATGGAGGGCGAGTTGACACAACATAAGAGAGCCATATTAAATAGAGTTTCTTTTTGTCGTTGCCGTCGTTATGGCTTGCTTTATCAGATGAGTGAGGAAGGGCAGGAAGAGCGAATTTTGTTTTTTATGGAGTCTTGAAGATTGATGTAGTCGAAGAAACCACGATTTAATGGTTGCAGCAGAAGTAAAAAGAATTTGCAACACTGTTCATTGGACTGGGAACTTGATCTGAATGTTTCAAATGGAGTGGCCACCACTAAAAATATTCAAGTAACGGAGCGGTGATTTCAAAGCACACCACGGTTTAAGTCAACCAGCCCAGACTGGGTGCAGTTTATTCGTTGCACTTGAGTACAACTTGTATTCTATTACAGTTTCCAGTCAATTACATTTCATTGACAAGACTAAAGCTGAAGCCGCCACTCCGTGAATAGAGTCGGTGAAAGCCAAACTTCTTATTGAAAGGACCATCATCCCCATAAAGACAAATTTGATGTGGAGAACAGTTTTGCTGTCCAAAGTGAGACATCCATTAAAATGACTGAATGTTTAACGCTACATTCTCCTTCATCCGAGACGGTCCTATGGAGCAGAGAGCGCAGTCGTGCATTGTTGTTAGTTGTTTGCTCGATGTGAAGAAGATAGTGAAGGCGCGTGGCTTAGTGGTTCGGGGTAATCGGCTTACGGTCATGAGTTCGATTCTGGGCGGTACGTTGTGTCCTTAAGCAAGACACTCCATTTCACGTTGCTCCACTCCACGCAACTGAGTGGCAAAAATGAGGTGAACCTGTATTTCAAAGGGACACCCAAATCATATTAATAGCTTAGGAATGAAATTTAGGATTTCTCGGTTTTCTGTGAATCGATTTTGATAAAACTTTTCCCAGCTGGTTTGCACATTATGGCAACACCATTCTTCTGTTTTCATTATTCAGTGTGACATCCTTTCCTTTTTTAGGTCAGATTCTTCAGATTTTGGGTGAAGTTTTGAATGAAAATAGCCCAGCTTGACATTTTGTCTTTTAGAAACATTCAGTTTTGATTTTAACATGTTTTTTATTGCACGGAAATATTCTTTATGGAACATTTCCTTCATTTTGTATTTTTAAATTTATCGTTTATCAATTTTCCAACATACTTTCCCCATTTAACGATTTCATAGTCTTGCCATCAACAACATCCAGCCCGTTGCCGCCGCTTTTTATGGTTATCCCTTCGTGATTTTTCGTCTCTTTCGTGGAACATTTCCTGATATTGAATGGAATTTCAATGCTACAACTAAATATTGGTACGTTTTGCACCAAAGAATCCTGTAGATTCTTGTCTCGTCTTAAATCTTTAAATCGTCCATGAAAAGATATTCGGTTCTTCCCCGATTATTTCCCAGTGAATAACCTTCCTTAGTTCTAAGAATAGTTGACAAAATCAGTGCAATTACAAACGAGAGAGAGAGAGAGAGAGAGAGAGAGAGAGAGAGAGAGAGAGAGAGAGAGAGAGAGAGAGAGAGAGAAAGAGAGAGACAGAGACAGACTGTCCTTTGAAACCTTCATCTTCGTATCTCTACATCTGCTTATCTTTCCTCACACGATATCAACTCTTCTTCAATGTTACAATGGATTTTTTAATGGTCATCTAACCATTGACCAAAGTTTTGAACATTTCCTCACCACGCGTACTGTATCTCTCACATACACTAATTTAATTATTCAACTATGAATTTATGGAGGATTCTAAACTCTTTCAGCCAAAAATCATGGAAAACACCCAGTCCGGCACCTCTCCACTTTCCTCACTCTTTCAACAGTTTTCTAATCTTCGTTTTGACGATCGTAAAATCCATCTGCATTCGACATTTTCGGCGTAATTTTATCTTTATTTTATCCTCTATGTTTTATTTTTGTTCTGAGTATTTTCTTGTGAAGTCTCATGACCATTTTTAGCTGTTGAGCTGACAAACATATGATTGTATGCTCGGTTTCTAAATCAGACAGTAAATTGTCTCCATGAGCATGGCATTTCGTTTCGCGTTGTTCCGACAGAAAAATGTGTACCAGCCTTGTGCTGGTGCCACAGCTCCTCTCTCTAGCTGCAAAATTTTCGATATTTTTCTGGGACAGAGGTTCGAAAGGGAGCGTATATGTAGCCGCGACAATAGAGGCAACGAGTGAAATCAAAGTCCACCACATCGAATCATATTCATTTCCCAGTGGTGGTTTATAGTTTTGGTATTTTTGGACCAGATCCCCCCCCCCCACCGCACCTTTAATACTATGCTTTCTTCTGCCTTCAATCTTTATTTCTCTTCATTTCCTCAACCACATCGAGCACACGTTTCTCATTTATTTGAAAAAGATGGTTTGGCTTTCATATTTTCTGTCTTTGACCTTTGTTTAAGTTCTTCGTCTTCTTCGTCTTGAAAGTGCGTAGCTTAGTGATTAGCAGTATTTGGCTGACGATCGTAAGGTCATGAGTTCGATTCCTGACAGCACATTGTGTCCTTGAGCAAGACACTTTATTTCACATTGCTTCTCATGAAAGCTTGAAAAATCTCTTGGCATTAGTACAAGATCAAAGAAGAGATTTAGGAACGCATTTCACTCATTTCTACAAGTGTTGTCCAGCACAGAGCAGGACTTGTTGGCCTCTGCTATCGTGTTGAACAACAGGTCATACCAAGGGTTTTATCTAGGAAACTTCTGCTCTTTTATATAGGACTTACCAAAGCAAATGAAGAATTGAGATTTCTGACGCAGCGTCGAAACTGACCGCGGGTGCGGCCCCTTAAAGAAGTCTGTGTAGGGAATAACTCACTGCTCTCTTCTCCAATTTTCATTCCACTTTTCAAAGATGTCCAATACTAAATATTAAATTACATCTTTACACAATCTTTAGATAGCTTGATGTCTGCCAGGCCGTAAGCTGCTGCTGCTCTCCATGGTTATGCTAGAGAATGTCACTGACCAGATTTGACCTGGAATCTATTTCTGTCAACTGATTGCCAAAATTTATCTTCATACAATCTAATATATCGATTTATTCAGATAAACTCTTTAGATTTCGTAATATTCTGTCTTCAACAACCGCAAAACCTTAAAAGAAATTAGCTAACTTCAGCGAGAATCGAACACCGTTCAGAAAGAGCATATTTTTCCCCTTTAATGATGTGGTAAAATGTTACTGCAGCAGTTCCGTTATTTTTTTACAGTGCTGTGGCGATGCATATGTACACATACACGTATATTTGTATATAAGTGTATGAATCTCTCTCTCTCTCTACACGTTATGACGTGCCTTCTTCCATGTAGCGCACCTAGATAGATAGATAGATAAAGAGAGAGAGATAGAGACAGAGATCAGGTAATACAACGGTTTGCACCCGTTTCTGCTTATCTGTTCGTTTTCCACACCTATATCTCGTACACTCCTGTCACACCGAATCTTTTTATATTAAACATTTTCTCGCTATGCAATTCTGCCCCCTCTTCTCTCATCCTTTCACTGTCCTTTTTGCTTTCTTTCTTTCTTTCTTTCTTTCTGTCAAGTACTTAATAAATTTCCTATTTTCATTTCTTTCTGGAGTTTCACATCAAAGTTATTGTTCACACACACACAAACACATGTATATGTGTCTCGTTGACTCTCATACATACATACATACACATATATATATATATATATATATATACTCTTTTGTTTCAGTCATTTGACTGCGGCCATGCTGGAGCACCGCCTTTAGTCGAGCAAATCGACCCCAGGACTTATTCTTTGTAAGCCTAGTACTTATTCCATCGGTCTCTTTTTGCCGAACCGCTAAGTTACGGGGACGTAAATACACCAGCATCGGTTGTCAAGCGATGGTGGGGGGACAAACACAGACACACAAACATACATACAC
>NC_069006.1:26558412-26561208 GCF_001194135.2 Octopus bimaculoides
ATATATATATATATATATATATATATAATGTATGTATGTATTTGTGTATGTGTTTGTCCTCCCGCCATCGCTTGACAATCGATGTTGGTGTAAATACGTACCTGTAACTTAGCGGTTTGGCCTAAGTAACCGATATAAGTTCTAAGCTTACAAAGAATAACTCCAGGGTTCGATTTGTTTGACTAAAGGCGGTGCTCCAGCATGGCTGCAGTCAAATGACTGAAACAAAAAGATAAAAGAATATACATGTATATAAATACACACACACACACACACACACACACACACACAAATGTAAGGTCTGCAATTCAATGGTTGAAAGTTAATCGATTACATCAACCCTAGTGTTTCATTAGTGTCGATTTGATCAAAGACCTCGAATGAATTTGAACTCAAAACAGAAGACCGGAACAAATATCGCAAGAGACTTTGTCTCTACCACTTTAACAAACTGACCGACATCGTCCTCCACACAAACACACTCATGGCTGCGTTGTTGCGAACCAAATGCCTTCTGATGATTCAAACTGGTGGGCGGAAATTGTGCGGAAGCCGTCGTGAGTGTGTGTGTGTTTGTATGTGGAGAGAGAGAGAGTGAGGGATCACGTGATCAACCAGTCTATAAGATGTTATACATTGCGGGTCACAATGTATTTCGCATTGTTTTAGCATTTGAATGATGCCACGCCGCTGGCCGGATGGGCAGGCCAACATTCTCTCCCCCTAGTCGATTGCGGGGATTACCACAGCTGAGTGGACTGGAACAATTATAAAATAAAGTGTTCTGCTCAAAAACACAACGCTGCGCTCGGTCTGAGAATCGAACCCACAATTTAGTGATTATGAATGCAGCACCCTAACCACTTGGCCAATCGCCTTCGCATATATTTATTCACACATGTGTGTGCGTGTGATATGCATTTATCTCTCACAACGAGTGTTGGTTCATTTGCGTCTTTTTTAACGTAAGGGTTCGGTACCAACAGTCGGACAGAATAAATACCAGACTTTAAAAGTGAGGACTGCCATCGATTGATGAACTGGACCCTTCACATGCTGCTCCATCGTGGCCGCAATTTAATGACTGAAGCAAAAGAATGAAAATACACACTGGACAAAAATCCTCGAAGTCGATAGACCCCCCGCCTCCTCTTATACGCGCGCGCACAACATGTCTATATATATATATATACACATACACGCATATATTCACATACACACACAAATGTGTGTTTATGTTTTTATTTCTCAAAGGAAAAAATTCAGGAAACAAACGAACAAAGAAAATGTGTGTACATGTAAGGTGTGTGTGTACACACACACACACACACACACAAATATATATATATATATATATATATATATATATAGACACATATGTACATAGTATTAATCCTTTGTTTTCTCATCCGAATTCTCCCCCTCTCTTATTTCTGTCTATAAACTCTGCCTCCCCTTCCTTTTTCCACTACTCCTGCCACTTCTTTTCCGATTCTCGTTTCTCCCTTTTATTCACCTCCGCCTCCATCGTCTAATCTCCCCTTTGTGTGTGTATGTGTATGTATATATTCGTGTGCTTCGGTGTTTACGTGTGTGTGTGTGTGTGAACCACTACTTTCATCTCTTCGTATTTTCCCCTTTCTTTTTATACTTAACCCTCTCCCTTCTCCCCTTTTTCCTCTTCATTTTTTTCCTACAGATTCTTTTTTTCTCTGCTCCTCCCCTTCTAACTTCACCTCCTACTACTACTTAGCTGTTTCAGTTTCGCAGTCAGTGTCGATAGCCACTACTACTACTCCTCCTCTGCTGCTGCTACTTGCACTCGTCCTCTTAACGTTTCTGTCATCACTTTAGTGTAGATAGTCTCTTAACTACTGAAACGAAACGAAACGATATATCCCCGATTCTAATGCCGGCAACTTACAAAATTAAAGAACAAAAGCTAGATTTGACTGAAAAAAACAAAAGAAACAACTCAGTATTTAACTCGATATTTAGACTATAAAACAAGTGAAAAAAAATATATATTACGGTTTAACAATTATTGAAAAAAAATTTTAATTTCCTCTTCGTTGAGGTTATTTTTATTTTTAATTAAAATAATATATCATTAATAATTTTGGAAAGAATACCAAATGAATACATAGTATATATATATATATATATATATATATATCCCCTCTCTTTCTAATATGTATGTGTGTACGAATATATAGGTGTGTGTGTGTATAGATGTATTGTTTGAGTCGGTTTCGTATTTTGTTTTTGTGTCGTCTGCGAAATGAAGGGAAAGAAAAGAGTGGGAGGGAAAAAGGAGAGAGTAACAATGTAAGAGACGAAGGGGAGAGAGAAATAGACAGGGTATAATAGAGAGGTGGAAGAGAGAGCTTACCTATAAAAGAGACAAAGTGGGAGGAGAGATAGAGGTACGAAATAAAAAGGAAGTGAGTGTCACGAGTAAAGTATTAATAAAAATAATAAACATATATATACGTGTGTGTGTGTGTGTGTGTGATAGACAGAGAGGGATATGTGTATATATATATATAGAGATAGGGTGATAGAGAGTAAGAAAGAAAATGTGGGTGAATGAAAGAGGAAGTGTTAAGAGTAGAGAGAGGAGAAAAAGTGAAAAGCAGTGATAGAGACTGTGAGTAATAGGAGGAGGTGGAAACTAGAGGAAGTAAACACAATGAAAGATAAAGATTGAAGGTGGGAGTGAGTGAGTGAGAGAGTGAGTAAGGTGTGAATGAGGGAGGTTAAGGAGTGTGTGAGGGAGAAAAGGAAGTGAGAGAG
>NC_069006.1:26561575-26570058 GCF_001194135.2 Octopus bimaculoides
ATATATATATATATATATATATATATAAATATGTATGTATATATAATATACATGAGATAGCACCTCCACATGCATTTTTCCACCAGCTAACACGAAATATTCACACCACACATACCTAAGTGTATGATTATAAGTAAAAAAAATGTATACGTACCCCAGGTAACACAAATAGCTCAGCTACACACACACACACACATGTATCTATATGTATATATTATATACACTACCCAACACTACACAACTAACATACATCCTTAGAAATCTCACCCTTTAAATACACACACATTTATACTCGATCACCCTGTTGCCACCACCGCTGCCACCCTAGTTCTGTTGCCTTGTCGTGTCCCCCCGCCCTCCCTATATATATATATATATATATATATATATATATATATATATATATATATATACACACACCACACACACACTACGCACACACGCAACACCAACACCAAAATCGTTTAGTGTTTGGTGTTATGGCGGTGGTTGGCCACAGACACACTCGGCATATGATGGCTTTCCAGGGGCCAGCAGCTACCACTACACCTCAGGCTCCCTCACAACAAGCCATACTAGCCGCAGTGGCCGTCCCATACTACCAGGTTGTACCAGCACCCCAGGATGTTCAACCAGACCGACCAATTGGATATGGAGCTTTCGGTGTTGTTTGGTAAGTAATAACAATTTATAAACCTACAAATCTCCTCTTAATTAACCACATTTTTGTCTCCATCTTTTCCTCGTAACATCTAAAATTATCTTTCTATCCGTTTATGTCTATTTCTATAATCAAAGAATATAAATTTGTGTATATTCCACGAGATTTAGCCACTGTAGATTATACACACATAAACAAATTTGTGTATATTTTACGAGATTTAGCCATTGGTCTGATAATGTGTACACATACTCACACACACACACACACACACACACACAGAGTCTTCTGATGGAAGTTTAAAAAAAGGAAATGGATTTGGCAGAATCGGTTGAGTCGTCGACAAAAATGCTTTGCGTTATTATTCAGTTATGTCCCTTTACGTTTCGAGTTCAAATCCTGCTGAGTCTTTCTTTCTTCTCGGCGCGTGGCGAGATTGAAAATAAATCCCCAGTGTAATTACTGGTATTCATCAAACCCCCTTTAAAACCCTTAATAGTCGAGGCTTTCGGGCCCCTTCCTGGATATATCTATCGTTCAACTTCCACTGCCATTGTCTCATATACTGCCACGAAAATATTCTCTACACCCTCTTTATCTCACACAAAGCACATCGTTTATACAACAATGTGTTATACACACACACACCCTCTCATTCTACTTGCATTAACCTTTATAATGTATATATATATATATATATATATATATATACACACACACACACACACACACAGATGTCTTTGTTCCTTTGTACATTTCACGCTGGTTCTCTCAACAAACGTGTGTCACCTTTATACACACAACACTTAAGTATATAGAACGTTCAGTGCGTCCACACGCGCGCTCAAATTTTGTCTTGGAAATTATATACTCATTTCAACGTGTGTGTGTATAAATATATATGTGTGTGTGTGTGTGTGTGTGTGTGTATTGACAGAAGGGTTGATGTGACGTTATATTGTGTATATGTATAAATTCTCTCTCTCTCTCTCTCTCTCTCTCTATATATATATATATATATATATATAGTTAAAAAAAAACAATAACAAAAAAACAACAAGGTGAGGACGTGATATGGATAGTATTATTGGACGCTCAGGAAAGGAAAGAGAGAGTGTATGACGTTTCGGGCGTAGCCCTTCGTCGGAAAGATGGAAAGTTCGGAGAATGGAAGGACGGAGAAAGAGGAAAATGGTACCGATGCCCACGAGGTTACATTATGATATACATACATACATACACTGGTCATGCGCGCCAGCATATGTGAGCATATATATAAAATACGTATATATATGTGTGTGGGGGTAAATATATATATATATATATATACACATACATACACACCTCTATTGTACCCCTTGATCGTGTGTTTCTGTGTGACTATATTCATGTATCAATTCTCTTCCGTCCCACCCAGGGTCGCTCTCTCTCCTCTCCTTTCCTTAAACTTTGTCTTGACTAGTAAAGTCCTTGCGTTTGTTGTGATTCGGCCCAAGAATAGCCCCTGTCCAACAGCCCTATGATTAAAAGCATTCCGACCGTGACCATCTCTTCTGTTTTCTTTTATCTGGTGTAGGACTGCATTATCGCATGTGTCCATATTTCCCCCGAAAATTTGGCTGCTGTTTCTAGTATATCGAGCGACTCCACACAGGCTCGCTTGTTGAAGGAAATTTTGTCGACAAAACCTGTGTATTCATCTGTCCATGATGTGTTTATTTACACAGCGTGTTTGTGTGTCCATGTTGTTTTTATTTACACACTGTGTTCAATAAATAGAAGTAAATTGGGTAATTTTGGATCAATATCATCGACTGACCCTTTTCAGGCTGGTATCCCTATCTGAAGCCAGTCAAAATATTCACCGCTTGTGTACTATTCCTTGTTTATATATATGTATTTATATATAACTTGTGTGTGTGTACACGAGTGAGTGGACAGACGAGACGAAGAGGCGCTCACCTTACATATCTTAATTAAAACAATTTGATTCAGCCCCCAGTTTCCGAGCGGGTTCAGAGATATATGTACATATAGATTAGTGTTTCTCAACCATTTTTGTAAACCTGTGGACCTCTTTGATGCCCATTTTGCTCAGCTGCTCCACCAAATCCGATTGTATTTCTAAAATTAAATATCATTAGGAATTGTAGAAAAAAATGGTTTTAATATTTTGTGTATTGTAAAAATATAACCAATTTATTGCACATCAATTTTAACAAGATCTATTTGGACCCTGGTTGACAACTGTGTATGTATATGTATATATATATATAATCATCTTCATGCTGGCATGGGTTGGACGGTTTGTCTGGGGCTGGCATGCTGGAAGGCTGCACCAGACTCTAGTCTGGTTTGGCATGGTTTTCTACAGCTGGTTGCCCTTCTTAATGCCAACCACTCCGAGAGTGTAATGGGTTGTTTTACATGCCACCGGCATAGGTGCCATTTGCGTGAGACCGGGCTACGTTTACGTGCCACTGGCATGGGTGCCAATTTGCGTGACACTGGTATCTGTCACGACTGTGATTTTGCTCGGCTTGACGGGTCTTCTTCTCAAGCATGACATAATGTCAAAGGTGTTGGTCATTGCCTCCGTGAGGTCTCCAATATGTACACTTCTATATTGCCTTGTGGATCTATTAACATTGCATTAGTTTTTCTGTGCTGACATGGTTTCATATTATAGGTTAATGGATTGACGGACTGAGTGTGGCTCTCCTTAACAACAATCACTTCACGGTGTACAGAGTGCCTTCTAGTGGTGGTAGCTTTACCCCCCCCCCTGCTTCAGTCGATTACTAACCTCTTAAATTGTGTGTGAGACCAGTGATGTTGGGATTGCTTTGTAAGTCGTGAAGCAAAAGCGAGTCCCCATCATGAATGGAACAGGTTTGTTATAGTGAGAGGACAGTAATGGAGGTGAGAGTTTGAGGGAAGAATGATTGGATCAGAGGGGGTGGGGAAGTGACGGAGACACTGCTAAGGTTGTGGTGGGGGTAGGTTGAATAAGTGGACCCAGTGATGAGCTAGATTAGTCCATCTCCATGCCAACCAATATTGATTGAATAGTTCGTCAGGGTCCAAGGCACTTCATATGGGAGTTATGCAGGTGTGTCTCTGAGTATGTGTGTGTGTGTGTGTATATATATATATATATATATATATATATATATATATATATATATATATATATATATACATACACACACACACACATACACACCTTTATATATAGTGTGTACAGATTTTATATATATAAATGCATACATATGTATATAAGTACATATTTATGAATATAAACGTATATATCTAAACATATATATATATTCATATAAAGTGTTGATATTTGTGTGTGTGTGTGTATATGTGTATATATATATATACACACAAACATACATGAATATGTATATCTTCACCATTTGCTTGTATAACAATGATTTCCCTTCCAAAGTATGTTTATTTTTCTTCAGCAACTGAATATCATTTATTTGGAATCAAAAACTTCCTTGCACATTGAATTGAATTCTAAAAGTTTTGTAACTTTGTTGGAAAAACTGCATTATCACGCTTCATTACTTCTTGTTTGGTAGCTCGCTGAATTCTACCACTGGTGCTATTTCTAGTTGTTACCTCAAATTATCTTCCCCTTTTCTTAGTCACTGAATTTTGCCACCAGTGATATTTCTACCCAAAGATAATATCTGTTTTGAATGAAAACTATTGATCAAAACTTACCTCTTTTCTTTGCCTCTTGCAATTTATCCAATTTGTAAGACTGTTTTAAATAAATATTTCTTCACAGTGAACAAGAGCAAACATTCCTCTATAAACATTCAGAATTTTACAGAACCAATATTCATTTGTTCTTACAAATTTCTATCAATAACTTGAAATCTTTAATTTTTTTAAAGTATCAGTGACGTAAATATTAGAGAAATATGTTTGGATGTTGATATTAAACAGGCCTCCATAATCTTTCCCTCAATTCTCAATGTGGCAAATCTAATAACTCTGTTCACTGACCTGGGGTTAGCTGCATAATTAAAACAAAAATTAACCTAGACTTAACTCAGTCACTAATGGTATGAAGCCAAACATTCTCCTCTCTTTTTGTTCTTTACTAGAGTGAAGGTAGCACAACAGCTGTGCTGATGATGATTACTGAAGCAGAAACACAGGTGCACAGCTGTCCTGTCAACAAACAGTAAAACTATTTTCCTGAATGGCATTTCATTTCCAGAGAATGTTTCACTCAGATGTCACCTGGTGATTGCTTTACCTTCTCTGTTGGAGAAAATAATTTCAATAAATCAATCATTTATCTTGTCTGGTATTCTCTAAGCAAAATACTGAGAAAGTGCACTCAATAAGTGGAATATTAAATTTAGTTTCAACAAAGAAAAATTATCAGTGACTTTAACATTTTGTTGTTTGCTGGCCTTACAGATTGGAGGTAAGATCTCAGTAAACTAAAAGTTAACTGGCCATGAAGCTGGCCACTGATGATATTGCGAAGTCACTGTCAACTATATATATATATATATAAAGTATGTTTATGTCCATGTGTACAGAGATATTAGGCTCAAGAAATGTGCTGGAAAGGCAGACAAAATTTGTGATATTTGATTTTGATTTCAAAACTCTCCAAGAATTGATTTCATCAACTATTTTCTCTGTCTCGATATGAAATGATGCAATCTGATATGAGGTGGAAAACTGGCAGAATTGTATTTGATCCATTTTTAGGTTCTGAGTTCAAATTCTGCCAAGGTCGACTTTGTGTTTCATCCTTTCAGCTGGGTACTAGGGTCAGGGCAGTCAACAGTGCCCATCCCTCAAAATTTCAGCCTTTGTTCCTATAATAGAAAGGGTTAATATTATGAAGGTAGCAAACAGGTAGAACTGTTGTTGTGTGGGGACAAAATGCTTAACAATATTTCTTTCAACTTCTTCTGACTTTTCTAGGTTGATAAAATAAGTACCAGTTAAGTACTGGGGTCAATGCAGTTGATTTAACCCCAACCCCACAAAATGTCAGGCCTAGACTAGAAAGGATTGGTGATAAAGTCATTAGTTCCTACCTGCCCAAGATATATTTCCATGTCAGAACTTAGGATAAGATCCCAGGGGGTTAAAAGAGCACACCTTCTTCCTTTGATGAAGGCCCTCACATCTCTTTTACTGTTTTCTTTAAATATAAAACTTTTTAACTAAGTAACGAAAACAAAAAAAAAAAACAATAAACATGATCTGATTTTTATAATTACTAATTTATCTGTTCAAGTTCAAAATGGCCCTTAAAGGCTTCAGCCAACCTTTGGATCAAAAGCATTCTAACCCTGACTGTTTTGTCCTCTTATGTCCCTAAAACTGTCTTGGTCTTTTTTTTCTTGTGGTGCAATTTCAAGGAAATTTGACTGCTTTTTCCAGAAAAGTCGAGTGACCATGTAAGGGCTACTTCCTTGGTTCATCAATGCAATTACTGTTGATGCTGTTGGTCATTCCTGGTTTATGATCTTAAGTGTTCCAGCCAAGCCCATCATGTCTGAAGAATATGTGCAGGACTATTAGTCATCAATGTCCTTCTCTTTCCAAATACAGTAAAGTATGTGACTCGAGGGGAGATTTAACTGCTCTTTCTAGCAGGCTGATGAAACTGTACACTTAATTAATAAGTGGGGAGAGGGGTGGCCTAGTAGTAGTAGCAGCAGCAGCAGCAGCAGCTATAGTAGTAGTAATATTAATACTAGTAGCAGCACAAGCAGTAGTAATGCTAGTAGTACCAGCAGCAGTTACAACAGTTGCAGTAGTGGTGGTAGTAGTAGTAGTAACCTTGAAAAAAGCCAAACTGTAACAACAGACAGAAATCCGTCTGTTATTTTCAATGTCAAAGTGCAGCTGTTCCTCTTATCACTGAAGCTAATGTGTGTCTGTGTGTCTCTTTTATGGAAAAGGAAACTCTCTCCACTTTCTTCCTTCTCCTAGATTCTTTCCTCTCTCTCTGTCGCTTATGGAAGCAGAATCTCTCCATGATACAGCTTTCTTTACCTCTTCCTATTTATATATACGTGTGTGTGTGTTGTGTTATTCCTCTTGGTTCCATTTATGTCTTATAAACTTGCTCTTCTGGAACTGGACTCACAAAGCTTTCTCCATCAACTATGTGCATAAGGCACAGCTTGCTTCTCAGCCCCTTGCTTCTGGGTTCAGTTTCACTGCATAGTACCTTAGGCAAGGGCTGACCGAAACCTTGTGAATAGATTTGGTGTATGGAAACTGAAAAAAGCCCATTCTATCTATCTATCTATCTATCTATCTATCTATCTATCTATCTATCTATCTATCTATACACACGTGTGTGTGTGTTTGGGTTTGTCTCCTACCACTGCATTTCAACTGGTGTTGGTGTGTTTATGTCCATGTAACTTAGCAATTCAGTTAAAGAGACCAATAGAATAAGTACCAGGCTTAAAAAAAAAGTCCTGGAGTTGATTCATTCGATCAGAAATTCTTCAAGGTGGTGCTCCAGTATGGCCACTGTCTAACGAATGAATCAAGTAAAAGGTATGTGTTTGTATATGGATACATGTGTATATGTATGTACTTATTTAACCTGTAAAAACATACAATATAAGTATGGATGCACATAAGTGTATATATATATATGTGTATGGATGCACATAAGTGTATATATATATATATATATATGTGTGTATGGATGCACATAAGTATATATATATGTGTGTATGCCCATAAGTGTAAATACATATGTTTATGTGCACATATTATAATCATCCTTTCTATGTCCTCCTCATTTTGCTTGCATGGGTCAGATGAAAGTTGTTGAAGCAGATATTCTATGGGGCCTGATACCCTTCCAGTTGCCAACTATCACCTGTTTCTAATTAAGGTAAATATTTCCCCTAATCCGTCAAATATGAACATGTTTTCATGCAAGATTGCTAACAAACCATACCACATGTGTATGACTATTATTACTTTCTTATCACTCAGTATTGGCAGCTGAGTCCATCCGGCTTTAAAGGGTGTTGTTCCTCTCTGCTTAATATCTTTGGCAGAAGAGATTGTGTAGTGGATGAAATTGAAAGAATTAACAATAGGCACCTCCTACTTGTTGGGAGAAGCCCTTATCACCTTCTTTTAAGTTCCTCTTTGAAAGGAAAGTTAGGGTGAAGAAAGAGTTGCTCTCTTTCCCAGTGAATTTATGGTTAGGTCGAATGAACCTACTCTAAGAATGTAGATTGGAGAACAACAGTTCTCTTGTCTACAGGTGAGGGCATGTGCACTTGTGGTCTGGGTGGGGGGTTGTCCTGAATCTTGATTTGCCCTAGTTGCAAGAGGATTGCATCATAGATATGCTCACATTTTTTGCATATTATGAATACCTTTTTCTCATCTTTGTCTCCCTTATCTTTTTTAGTACCCCCCCCCCCTTACACAAATTCTATATTGTCCTTGTGTATATTATTACAGGCTGTGTGAGAGCTAAGTAGAATTGTTACAATGCCAGACTAGATGCTTAGCATCATTTTGCCAGTCTTAATGTTCTGAGTTCGAATACCCCCAAGGTCGACTTTGCCTTCATCCTTTTGGGGTCAATGAAATGCGAACCAGTCAAGCTCTGGGGTCGATGTAATCGTCTATACCCCTCCCATCAAAACTTAAGGCCTTGTGCCTATAGTAGAAAGGATTATTATTGTTATTATTACATTCTGAGTTCAAATCTTGCCATGGTCAACTTTGCTGTTCATCTGTTCAACATCAAGAATATACAATACCAGTCGAATACTCGTGGGGG
>NC_069006.1:26570974-26575662 GCF_001194135.2 Octopus bimaculoides
CTAAAGTTTTTTGCTGAACCGCTAAGTTATGTGGACATAAACACACCAACACTGGTTGTCAAGCGCTGGTGACACACGCGACGGGCTTCTTTCGTTTTTCTTCTACCAAATCCACTCGGCCAAGACTGAACCTGGAACCACGTGGTTGGTGATCAAAGGTTTGTATAAAAATATTGCTAAAATAGCTGCCAGTTAACTTCTCGAATATTTTCGATCACCGACATATTCTTTCTAACCGGAACAAAAACCCTTTTCTCCTCCTCCTCCTCCTCCTCCTTTAGAAAGGACTCCCCCCCCCCAATGCTTGGCGTCCTTCGTGTTTTGCTGCTTCACTTTTTTCTTTGTTTCGTTTCCTTTGTCTTTTCAGTCTTTACTTTTTTCTTCTCCTTCTTCTTCACCTCCTCCTCCGCCGTCTCTTTACCTGCTTCATATCCCTCCTCCCGACCTCACGAAATTTTTACTACTAACTGGTGGTTGTTGTAATTAATGTTGTTATTTGGTTGGAGGTTGTCGTCGATTCAACAGACTAGATCGATCACATTCCCCAACCGTGACCATCTCGTCTTTTTCGAGTATATCTAGGACTACATTCTAATGCTTATTTCCTGTGGTTTGAGGGAGATTTGGTTGTTTCTTTTAACAGATCGAGCGGCTGTGATGATGGTGATTAAAAGTTGTGTGTAAACACACACACATGTATCTACAGATATATTCAAATACGTTATTTGTTGTTTTGTGTCTCCGACGATCAATAATTTTCTTTTGTTTTCCCCCCACATTCCCCCCCCCCCATTTCTCTCACTCTCTCTCCTTTCCTCTCTCTCTCTCTTCTCCTCACACTAACACCATCTTCCCCTTACTCCTACTTTGTCATCGTCGCTCCTGGCTGACTGGACGTCTCACACTCAATCTGGCTGGCTGGTTTGTATTTGGCGTCGGATTAAGAAGAAATAATCCGGGAACTTATATCTGGCTTAACATTACATCCTTTCGCACCTTCTATCCCCACCGTCTTCCTTTCTCAGTATATCTTTATATAGTCCGTGTGTGTTGTTTGTGTTTCTCTCTGAATTCCTTGCCCCACCTCTTTCTTCGTATCCGCCTTCCACTTTCCAGAAATCTTAATGCTAAGAATAGTCAGTGCTAGGCAGTTGTCAAACCACCACCTCCACAATGGCTATTATTGGTAGCATTAGGTATTGTCTTATAAAACACAAAACAAAACAGAAAAATAGGTGACATCAAACAACGCAGTATTTAGTATGAAGTGGTAGTCATTTCGCCCCAGGTCAGCGCTGATTGAACACATCTAGGATCAAAGGGATTTAGCTGTGATCAATGGTGTTCTCCTGGCCTTGCCATTTAATGGAGGAGAGATTACGCTACTATTTCTAGCAGTTTAAGTGACCTCATAAAGGTGATTGGTGAAGGTTTTTACCACAACCCCACATTTGGTATGTAGTGTAGTTAATGGGACGGTTAGCAGCAGTTAGACAGACAAAGATTTCAAAGCCTGTAAACTGTTGAGGAGCCTCTTCACAACTAATTCTCTTTCTCTTCCCTTCACACAAATATTTCTCTCTCTCTCAACATTCCTCGAACGTATGTACCCTTAGTTGTAGTCGCTCAAGCAAAATCAAGAGTTATGCAGTGACAGAGCTGTTCTCTTTTAGTTATACATAAAACCCTGCCTACCTTCCATCTATCATACTCCCCCCCCATTTCAGTAGTTGTTTACACACACACACACACACATACATTGACAAGTGCCAATGCATGGAACTCTTGCGCCTTGAGTCCCTCTGTTACTTGTACTAAATATTGATAAACATGTATATATATATATACTACTTTGTAGGTATAGGAGTGGCTGTGTGGCAAGTAGCTTGCTTACGAACCACATGGTTCCGGGTTCAGTCCCACTGCGTGGCACCTTGGGCAAGTGTCTTCTACTATATGCACTCTGCATCTAATTCCTCTTATGTCCAACTTTTATCTCAATACACCAGCGCTCTGTCACACATGTACACTGGATATTGCACATCTAGTAGAGCTCTCTAGCCTTCCCATGTCATCTGCATTCAGGGCCCACATCTCACTACCCTTTCTGTCATCCTCCCGCACTAGGTATTGGAGATTGTCCAGTACCCCTGGGCCATTCAAGAAAATTGATTTTCTGAGTATCTATAGGTTTTATGGTTCCTATGCATCTTCCACGTACAGTCACTTTCTTTGATAACCTCCCAGTTATTCCACTGCATCTCTTCTGTGTCCATAGCTTGCATTGGGAACACCATATAGAATTTCTGCCTGCCTACACCTTTTCCACATATTCAGTAGGACCATTTGCTTGATCGTGGAAGGGTCCTGTCTGTTTTCTTGCGTATTAGAACCTTAGTCTTTGCTAAGTTAATCTTAAGGCCCTTTGATTCGAGATTTTGCTTCCACACCTGGAATTGTTTTTCTAGTTCTGTTACAGAACCTGCTATAAGAAACAAGATCATCTGCATATAATAGTTCTCAAGGGCAACCTGTCTTGAACTCCTCTGCTATGGCCTGGAGGGTGATGATGATGAATAGGAGGGACTGAGAACTGGACCCTGATAAACGCCTTGAATTATTTCTCTCAGTTCATTTTTAAATTCTGTGAATTACTTTCTACTGTTTTAGGTCTAAGTTGCTTGGTTGCTGGAGGTAAAGTTGATGATGGCTATTGAACCAGAAACGTGTCTCTATGCTTGAGCCTTTCTCTCCAGACAATAAGCCAGTCCTTCTCCTTAATGGCATGTCAACTCTGAAGAATTCTTGACGCTTGAGATTCTCTCCTCTTCTCAACTGGAGTTGGTTTTAGTTGCCATTTGGTAATTATGACAGAGGGAGATTATTTAAAGAAATCAAGAATCCATGTTGTATGGTATTTGATATTACTGGTATTTATCTCTATTTATATCTACTTGTGTGTCTGTGTGTGTGTGTATATATATATATATATATATATATATATATATATATATATATATATATGTATGTATCACGTGAACTCATGATTGACCAGACTATTGGATGTTGTTATACATTGCTGATCACAGTGCACTTTTGTATCGTTTTAGCTTTCAAATGATGCCCCCCTGCTGGTGAAGTGAGCAGGCCAGTATTCCCCCTAATAGGAAAGTTGGTCCATTGCAGGGTCACCCATTTACAGCTAAGTGAACTGGAGCAACGTGAAATGAAGTGTTTTGCTCAAGAACACAACACGCTGCCTGGTATGGGAATCGAACATATGATCTAGAGATCATGAGTGCAATACTCTAACCACTGGGCCATGTACTTTCGCACACACATGTATATATATATATATATAATACAAAGAATATATATACATGTATACACACATATATGTACATACTTACATCTACATGTGTATATACATGCATATCAGGGTACAGGACGTTAGAACAATAAACCTCAGACAACGGAACGAACACATAGGAAGACATATATATATATATATATATATAATATAAATGATTGGCTGGAATGTGGTATTTTGTTATGCAACCATAATATACTATAAAGTATATTAAATGTTTTTATAAGTCAATACCATGTTCTACTTAAGAAATATATTATTATTATTATTATTATTATTATTATTATTATTAAGGCATTGAGCTGGCAAAATCGTTAGCACACCAGGCAAGATACTTAGTGGGATTTCATCCATTTTTACATCCTGAGTTAAAACTCTGTCGATGTCAACTTTGCCTTTCATCCTTTCAGGGTTGATAAAATAGGTACCAGTTACATACTGGGGTTGCTATAATCAACTAGCCCCCTCTCCCAAAATTTCAGGCCTTGTGCCTAGAGTAGAAAGGGTTATTAGTATTATTAGCTACAGTATTGGATTTTTACTTTGGATGGACATGGTAAGATCTTCAGCACTATGCAATGGCATCCAGTCTGATGATTGTATAACTTTCAGTCCCAAAGTTCGATGCTAGACCATCCAGAATCTTCCCTATATAGATTACTGCATACCTTTTGTATCTTCTGTCCAGGAATTAGAACCTCATCTCTTTTAGTGGTATTAGATTGCTCCCAGTCCTGTTTTTAGTTTGACACATTGTAGCAACCCTAATTGAGAGCATTTGTCCCCGGAACTGAGAACAAATTTGCTCCCTCAAAGCAGCATGGTTGCCTTTCGTCATGTTCTGAAGGATCTCAGAATCCAACGAGTCGATCGTCTGGACAGTGTTGTCATCTTAATAATACACTCATGGAATTACTTAGACTCTGGGATTGCAGTGTCTCTTGGTCCTGCATTTTCTGATTGTAGTCTGTTTGTGGACTGAAAGCTGAGTTTAGTGTCCAATGAAGGAAAGGTACGCATAAGTGGGCTGGCTACACCCCTGGCAAACGCCACGGATTATGGTCTCACTTGTATATATATATATATGTGTGTGTGTATGTTTGTATATATATTTATATATATATAAATATAAAATGGAACAAGAATGCAGTAGAGGACAATAAACCATTCAGACAGAGAGACTATACAAAGGCAGACAAGAGAAACAACAATTAGGACAGGCCAAAAAGGACTGGTCATTCGTGGCTTTCTTTCCTTAGTCAAATTCCAGAAGTCACGACCATTTCGGGCAATATATATATATATATATATATATATA
>NC_069006.1:26576492-26577012 GCF_001194135.2 Octopus bimaculoides
ATATAAATAAAGAGTGTGTATAAGTGAGAATTGTAACTCCAGAAAGTCGCCTATTCATTTGTTACTCGCAAGCATTGATTCCCTTTCGCCATTGTTGTTCAACCATTGATTTTTGTGTCACGAAACGTGGAAGTGCCGCAGCATGGCCGCGCAGCTCAGTGTTAAACCAATAGCACTGTGCACGCGCGTGTGTGCGTGTACACTCATTATGAGTTAATATATTAATTAGCTGCAGTTACTTCCTGTTCCTCTTTCTGCTGTCAGTTCTCTTTCTATGTGTCTGTGTGTTTGACTTATACATACATACATGTGTGTGTGTATATATATATATATATATGTATATATATATATATATGTATATATATATAATTCCAAGTGGCTTTCTGTTTTCCTGTGTTCGTTCCGTTGTCTGTAGTTCATTGTTCTAACGTCCTGTACCCTGATATGCATCTATATACACATGTAGATGAAAGTATATACATATTTGTATATACATGCATATATATTTTTTGTATTATAT
>NC_069006.1:26577272-26587493 GCF_001194135.2 Octopus bimaculoides
ATTCTCCTCTCTTGCATTCTCTGTTGTTAAAGCTTTTGCGATTTGACATTTTCAGCAGGAAAAAAAAGGGAAAGAAAGAAAACAAACAAAAAAGTGAACGGAAGCAAAATAGAAAAATGGTTTAAAAGACAGTTACGACGCGCGCGCGCACGTACACAAACACACACACACACACACACACACGCATGGTCGCGCGCGCGCACAGTCTCTCTCTCTCTCCACATTTCGAAAGTGTTGTTTATTAATATGCATGTGTGCACCAATGCATAAATACGTGCATATTCTCCTTCACTCATACAGTGTAAACATAATTTCATATTTGTATATTCGCATTTCTCCTGTTTCTCTCTCTCTCTCACTCTCCATATATATATATATATATATATATATACACATACGTAAAAATTATAGTTACTTTCTATGTTTGCCGCCCGCATACATCTTTGCCGCTATGCATTCAGTGAAGCTTGTACGATTATCGAGTACTATTTCCAGCAAATTTTTATCTTGCATGTATAATATCTGTAGACACACACTTCCACACTCTTAATTACATGACTCTTTGTGTAGAAACATCCACTCACCTTATTGCTTGTGTAAGGATATAGAAGACTAAAACAATTGTTTTGAAAATCTAATTTCATATCCATAAAATATGACTATAAAAGCAGATACATAAAGAATAAATCAGTTATTTCCTGAGATCAGCTGCTGTCTTTGTTGTTGTTAATGTAGAAAGAGGGTGAGGCTAGGATGACGCACTGTTGTATGCACGCAAGCAGGAAAGTCGGGTGGCACCCGTAAGGTCGATTAGTGCATTCTATTGTTTATTTGTGTCTGTGGGTGGGGGAGCGGGAAGTCGTTCTGATCAGTGATATCAATAGTCTCTCTCTCTCTGTCTGCCATTCTTTCCTGCTCCTGTTCTGTGCATATGCTGGAAAATGATGTGCATAGCTTTTTTTTATATTTGTATTTGCTGCACACATGTGTTAGTCATTGACAGGCACTGCACGACTACTTCCAACAGCCACCACCTCCACTACTACTACTACTACTACCACAACAACAACAACCACCACCAACACTTCCCTACGAAGCTAAGCCAAAAAGGGACGGCTCTTCATGTGGGAACTGGTAGAAATAGCTATCAAAAACCTTCATCATCAAATCGCCACCTACAGTGTCACACAAAGAAGGAATGTATTTAATGAGGTTTGAAAAACTAAGCAACATAGTCATGACTGGAACGCTTTTCTTCATATTAAAAGCTGAGCTGAGACTAGTACAACCTGAGGTGATGGTAGAAGTAGCATGCAGTAGGACTCAATCTAGAACCACATGTTTGCAGAGCAAACTTCGGCAGGGAAACCTTGTCATGTCCACTGCTGCATGACTGACTGATAGGTCCACCCCCACAACGCTGGCTGTCCCCTGTCATCACCCCTGTCCTCAACACCGTATACATACATATATCACCATCATCCCCTTTTCCTGGCTGGTATGAGTTGGATGGTTTGACAAGAATAGACAAGTCAGATAGCTCCACCAGGTTCTGTGTCTACTTTAGCATGGTTTATGCAACTGGATGCCCTTCCTATCACCAACCACTCCACAGAGTGTACTGGGTGTTTTTTTTTACACGCACACACACACACACACACACACACACACACACACACACACACACACACACACACACACACACACAGTTCAAATTTACAGAAGACAAAGATAAGTGAAGGAATGACAAACAAGTGTATTAGTTTAACTCTCAGGAAGAATGGAAAAGTCTTTTACGTTTCGAGACTACACTCTTCGATAGAAAGTATTATGAAGGGGGAAAAAAAAGAGAGAAAAAAGTGTAGAGTTTAATGGTTCAACACAATGATTACACACACACTGCACATGTGCAAATACAGGTATATCAAATAACATACAGCATAAATCCTTGATTTATTAAAATTATCTCTGTCCCTTGAGGTTGTCATAATTATCAAATGACAGTTAAGACCTTCACCATATGAGAAGTGGAGATAATCTCAAAAATTAAGTATTCTCCAAAGTTGACATACCATTAAGAAAAAGACAGGCTTATTGTCTGGAGATGAGAGGCATTTGTTTCTGCCTCAATAGTCAGCATCAGCTTGCTAGTTGTCCTACCTGATCTCCAATAGCCAAAGGATAAAGACATCTACTAAAAAAGCAGAACACATATGCATGAACCATCTCCATTAAGAATTGTAAACTGCACCCCCTCCTTTGCTCTCCTCCTCGTCTTCCTCCTCCAACAGCAGCAGCAGCCATGCCACACCAACCTTTTATACTTCTTCCCTCCTTTGCTTCCCACTCCATGTTTCTCTCTCTGCTCCTCTTCCACTCCCACTCTGACTTACCAACACTCCCTACTCCACTCCCACTCAATCCTCCAATCACTTCACTCGTCTCTCTTCCTCCCAACGAACCTTTCTCCCTTTTTAATAGGGGTCTGCAGTTCATCCTGCCAACGCTTGTCAGCGATGTGTTTTGAATCTCTTCTGAAGTCAAGAAGTAATTTTTGTGTCATATTAAACTAAGCCCACTTTCTGATGGTAGACCCTTTGCATTTAAACAGTCCCCGGCTGCTCCATGAGCCGGAACTGCTCATCAGTGTCACTGGTTGCCAGTTCACTCCTTTGAACCTGTTCATTGCCATTCAGTGGATTGTTTGACTTCCAGAAGCATTTCACCGCATAACTATCTCCTGGTCTGAACTCTCTGCTCTCTTCATTGCTGTGACAATATCATCATCATCATCATAAAACCAACAGATTCAAGGGTGTTGTGATTCTGTGGTGGGGCCGAACTCTAGAGCACTGAGGGACTATGACACCTCTGGAAGATCCTTTTCTGTTATTCTTTGACCTCAGACTTTCCTGCTCCACTAAAAACAGCTCCCCCCACACACACCGTCTGCCAACTCATTACTCCTTTCTGTTCTCTTTAGCCTCCAACCTCTTTGGTCATGTACCACCCTCCTACCCCTTTCTGTTCACCTTGTGTGTGTATGTGGGGGCATTTGGGCTCCTCATCAGCATTATCTATTTGTGACCCCTAATGATCATTCTCTTTTCTCTGCCTCCTACTACATAGGGATCCTCTTCATAGGGAACCTGCTCTAGCCCCTGTACCCCCTCACAGTCTAACACATTGTCTACTAGCATGCAGTTTCCACCTACCAAATCCACTCAAAGCTTTGGTTGACTCGAGGCTATAGTAGAAGACACTTGCCCAAGGTGTTATGCAGTGGGACTGAACCGAAAACCATGGGATTAAGAAGCAAGCTTCTTAACACACACCCATGTCTGTACTTATACGCACACACACACACGTATATGTTTGTGTGAAACCTGAAATATGCACCTAAGTTATTTGACTGACTCCCAGCTACTTCAAGAGATGTGGGGGCCATCGTATAAAGTCATAGATTTTGGTCAGGCCTTCTACTTCTATCTCCATTTTGCGTGTGTGTCTGACTGGAGAATATCTACCAAGATATTTTTCTGGTAAAAGGTCAATGTAAGTTGATTACAAATTGATAGATCATCCCCGATCATGAAAGGTCAAGCAAATAGATTCTATTCGTTACACTCTTGTCTGTCTGTTTGTGGGTGATAAATCAATATTTGTTTACATGTTTTATTTTTATAAAGTGTGGATGGATGATGCTCGTACAAAAATGAAAGATAAACAAAACTGGGAGTTGAACCAGTGTGACATTATCGATGTGTGTGTGTGTGGGGGTATATGTTGTATAGTGCCAAGTGTGCTGTGGTCAAAGAGATCAATCTTTTGTTTGTATCTCACTCAGTGACTAGTGTTATTGGTTGGTTCCAATATCAAGAGTGACAAGCGAGAGTCTGTGCAACTTGGCCAAACCAAATACCAAATTCAAGGTCGAAGGTCATAACCATGGTGTCGATGAGGGTTCTAGTTGATTCAATCAATAGAACAACCTATTCATGGAATTAATGTGCAGGTGGTTGAGCACTCCATAGATATATGTACCCTTAATGTAGTTCTCAGGGAGATTCAGTGAGACACAGAATGGGGCAATTCTGACCCTGTCAGCCAAGTGGACTGAAGCAACATAAAATAAAGTGTCTTGGTCAAGGACACAGCATGTCTCCAGGAAGTGAACTCATGACCTTACACTCATGAGCCAGTTACCCCTAACCACTAAGCCATGTGCCTTCCCATACCGCTCGAGGTAGTTATATTCAAAAGCCCTGTTTTGCCAGTTTTCTTGCTATGTTTACATATTCCACTGATATACATCTCTGAAAAAATATCTAAAGACATATAAATGTACAGGCAGTGGGCTTCCATGCTGTTTCTCTATACCAATTTCCATTCCAAAATGTATTTACCAACTTGAGGCGATGGGACCAGATGCTTACCAGGAATTGCAAAAACATTGGGACTGAATTGCACAGACATTCAGTTTGTCAGCCAAAGAAATAGACATAACTCCTGCGACCTGTGCTTCTTGTACATATGTTATATCATTGTAGTGGTTGGATCTGGTGCCTGGATATGTCGATGGGGTTACATCTGCTGGAGAATAACTTATAAAATGTTTTCTTTATGTTGTTGTTGTTGTTTAGCTGCAGGTTAGTCCTGATTGAATCGACTCATGAGTTCTCATTATTTCAGAGGCTTAATATACTTGAACCTCTCAGCACCACTGCCCTCTCTACTACAAACCCACTTACTGAAAGGACCTTTTCCTTTGTCTTGCAAGTTACTTGGTGACCTTACTGATCCTGATGTCATGAAAAACAATGCACCCAGTCCACTTTGTAAAGTGGTTGGTATTAGGAAGGGCATCATCCAACCCCATAGATATCAAGCCAGATCAAATACTGGGGCGTGATACAGTCTTTTGGCTCCTCTCAAATTGTCCCCCCTATATCTCATGTCAGTGTGGGGCATGAGATATATGAGTAATGAGAGGATCAGAATGCCTGTGGGGTGGCTCTGATTGGGCATCATCTGTAGCTCACAGATAAACTAAGATGACCTTATTATACATACTTACATACAATGATGTATGAGGGTTCAGTGTAACAAGATGGTAGTCGTGTGTAGGTGTCTGGTTCTGAGTCCAATGTGACCATCCAACCTACTTTTTATCGAGCAATACACTCTCCAATGTATCCTTTCTTTTTAAGATAGTAAAGTTTGATTTGAGAAAGACATAGTAGTTATTTCTAGCAAGTCAAGCTATCCATATTGAGGTTTTTTTCAGTGACAAATTGTTAAGTATTTCAAAATCCTCTTTTTCAAACGCTTACTCTCCCCATCTCTCCCTCCCTCACTATCAGCATTACTTTCCTTTCTTTTTATTTCATGGACCAGAGTGAACATCCTCACCTGTCATTATCCCACCATGGGCTACAATGACCACCTTCACCTCTCTTTGCCTCACTTTGGACCACAAAGCCCTTCTTCACTCAGTTCCTCCCTTTAACAAACTGTCCACACACGCACACACCTTACCACTGATATTTGAAATTGCATCACGCACACATGCACACACACACACAATCACTTAGGCACATAAACATTCATTCACATTCATGTGTGAACACATACGCACTCATGCGTACACACGAATAGGCAACCACATCCAGTTTTCTCCTGACTGTAAATACCAACCATTTTACCCTGTGTCTTTTTGAAGCAGTTGTAGAGAGAGAGAATCCACTGGGAAGCACAGGCTGCAGTAGAGCAAGATGCATCATTATCATCATCACTGTCATCACTGCCACCACCACTGCCACCACCGTCGTCATCATCATGATGCTGATTCTGCAGCAACTTCAAAGATGTCTGCTGCTAATACATTTGGGTAATTCCGTCTCTGAAGACAGATTCCTGCTGTGTTGGTTTGTAAAATTACTGCTGAATGTATGTGGGTGTGTGCGCACACGCATGTGTGGATGTGTGTGTGTGTGTGTAATCTGATGTAAATATTTTGTGTGTGTGTGTGTGAATATGCTTCTGTATAAACAACCAATGTGAGGTAGTTCTTTGTCTATAGAATTACCATTTTCTCTTCCCTTCAACAACAACAACACCCTACAAAGGTGGTGCTGGTAGCAACCAAACCCGATTACCTTTAATCTTGCCTTAAATCTTCATTTTAGTTTCTTTCTTATTTGAAGCAACATTTTAAGACGGAATATATTTTTGTCTCAGAGGTTTTTGTCTTCAATCTAATTCCTGTTACATGAATTATTGACAAAGATAATCGTTTGTCATGGGTCATGTGATGTATGTTGATTCTTGTTGCATGTGTATGAGATGTACACACATACATATTTTGTATGTGAGTGTCTTTTTGTATGTGGTTCATTGTGTGTGTGTGTGTGTGTGTGCTTGCACATGCATACTGTGTATATATATGTATGATATATCTGTATATGTTTGTGTGTTTATGTGTACATGTGTATATATATATATATATATATTTGTGTATGTGTATTTACTGGGTATGTGGTTAAGAATCTTACTTTCCAATCATGAGGTCTTTGATTCAGTCCCACTGTGCAGCTACCATGGACACGTCTTCTATTATTAAAGCCCTGGGCCAACTAAAACCATGTGAGTAGATCAGTCGATGGAAACTGAAAGAAGCACATCATATATATATATATATACACACACACACACATCTGTCACACTATTTTCACTCAGTGCATTTCCTATTCTGTCTCATATTCATGTTGTACCTGGACCTCACATCTCTTTCTCTTTCTCCCTCTTCAGGTGGGCACATCCTGTAGTCACCTCTTCAGCAAGACGTCTGCTCCTTTCTTTCCATCATAATCCCTTTCTCCCGTCTGTACCCAGCTCAGCTGAGGAGTCTTTTTCGCGGGTACTTGGTGACCTCATTGGTGCTAGTACCATTAAAATGCACCCAGTACACTCTGTAGTAAAGTGGTTGGCATTAGGAAAGGCATCCAGATGTAGAAACCATGCCAAAGGAGACATAGAACCTGGTGGAGCCCTCTGACTTGTCTCTTGTCAAACTGTCCAACCCATGCCAGCATGGAAAAAGTTATGTTAAATGATGATGATATACAATTATGTTTGTGTGTGCCCTTGCCTTGACATCATATGATGGTTGTAATTGGACATCGATGTTTATTTTGTAGCTTTTGTGAAAAACATGTCTAGCTATTAACTTGTTTGGAAACAGGTGAGGGTTGGTGACTGGAAGGGACCCATGCCAGCATGGAAAAGTGGACTTTAAATGACAATGATAGTGATTGGCAATATGCAGATCTACCATCTATGGCCATCTATATAAACTTCATTTGTTTGTTTACATTTATCGTAATTTGAATTTAATATATATATATATATATATATATTTATATTTATATACTAGCAGTATAACCCGGCCTTGTCCAGGTGTGACTTATTACGCCATCTACGATAAGTCTTGCTAGGTGAAAATCAACTAAAAAAGAAATTGTTACAACAAAAAAACTCTTATGGTGTTCATAATTCAAAAGACGATGAAATTAATAGGGAAAGTCTGAAGGCTACACCAGGCTCCAATCTGATCTGGCAGAGTTTCTGCAGCTGGATGCCCTCCCTAACGCCAATCACTCCGAGAGTGTGTGTATATATATATATATATATATATATATATATATATATATACAACATACTGTTAACCATTCAGTAACATAATTGTATTTGTGTTTTGAATAAACCTGCTTTGAAAATGCATGTAGTACACCCTGAAATGTCCATTTTATTCTTGTTTACTGTAAATATCTTCTCTAAAATTTTGCTCTACCCCCTTAAATAATGGATGATATACTGGAAAGTGGAGTCCTAGATAGACATCAAGTCTTGTTAGGGCCTTGCGTTACCCTTATAAGATAAATTTACTGAGAATAACAATTCATTATTTGCTTCAGGGGCACCAGCTGAGGGGACATTACAAGGGTTCATTACAAATTGGTAAGTTAGTGGCAGAATTGGTTATGGAAATATATATAAGAAAATACAAATGGGAATATAAAAAAAGGGCATGTCACTGGGTAAATAAAGTGCCCAGGCACAAGATAAGAGTAACCCCCATTCCCACTACCCTCATGATCCATGGGCAGGCAACACTTCGCTCTCCACTCTCACCTTCGGGTTGACATAAGCTTGCCCAAGAAAGTAAACTGTCTGTTCTTAGTTCTTTCTTTTTTTGTCTACTGTACACTCCAGAAAGACCTGCCTGCCTTCCTCATGTCACCAGGCAATCCTCACCATGGACTCAAGCCAATTCTCAAATTCATTTCACATGCACCAACAACTGTTCACCATTACATAGGATAATGGTAATGTGTTTACAAGTTTAGTTGGTTGTTATTACACCTGTATGTCTGCTCTGACATGCAGGTCATCATATCTACTTGACAGCTAATCACACATGCATGCATATACTTACAATAATCTTGTGTGTGTGTGTGTGTGTGTGTGACATGCATTGCCTGTTACTAGTGTGAGTGGTGGGGAATTAAGGAGCGGCTTGATACAAACAAACTCAAATATTTTCTCATGCATATATGCACAACTGCATATATGCACAACTGCAATTTGATAAAAATATACATTTGTGAATATTGGCAGTCTGACAATTGTTAAACTGACCAAAACTCCAAGGTCACTGTCAATAATATTCTTGTTTGAAAATAATTAGTTTGTGCTCTTACACAAGTATAGAGTAACCCATCAGATTAATGTAGAACTGTTTTTAATATAATTGAAAAACAAATGCTAACATCTCTCGCTCTCTCCCTATATATATATATATATATATATATATTATTTGTTTGAATAATTTGACTGTAGCCATGCTGGAGCATTGCCTTTAGTCGAAGAAATCAATTTCAGAACTTATTTGTAAGCCTAGTATTTATTCTGTCAGTCTCTTTTGCCAAACCACTAAGTTACGGGGATGTAAACACACCAAGCAATAGTAGGGAGACAGACACACACAAATATATATATATATATATATATATATATATATATATATACACACACACACACACACATGATGGGCTTCTTTCAGTTTCCGTCTGCCAAATCCACTCACAAGGCTTTGGCTGGCCTGAGGCTATAGTAGAAGACACTTGCCCAAGGTGCCACACAGTGGGACTGAACCCAGAACCATGTGGTTGGGAAGCAAGCTTCTTACCACACAGCCATGCCTGTACCTGTATATATATATATGTGTGTGTGTGTGTTTGTTTTAATGGCATAACCAGAGATTCTACACTCGTAGTTTCTATTCTAGACCCAGAATTCATTAACTTTATAAAAGAAAAAAAAGCCTTACTGTGTTTTCACTTCTACAAATGATCAATATGAATTACATTCAGCAATAACATGTGCTTACTATTGTGTTTTTCACTGCACAATTGGAGTTTTTAGTTCTTTTCCATTTCCAGAGCTCCATGGAAGTAAGTGTTTACCTTGTCTGAAGTGAAGCTGTTATTTTATTTATTTATTTTTTTTTGTTATTTATTACAAATGATAAAAAATCAGATGTGTTCAATTGCACAAATCCATCTTAAGGAAAATTTTGTCATCACAACCAAGACAAAACTGGATTTGAGGAACAAAGCTTGAATTTAAGAGAGAAGTCAAAATTGTCTCCTCATTTAATGTCAATCATTCTCATTTCTATCAATGGTTAAAACACTTAGGGAGTGAATAGCTTGAACCTTGTTCACCATGTCAAAAACACCTGGTATGCTCTGTAGTAAAGTGGTTGGCGTTAGGAAGGGCATTCATCTGTAGAGACCATGCCAAAACAGACTGTGGAACTTGGTGTAACTTCTGGCTTTGCTAGCGCCTGTCTAATCATCCAATCCTTATGAGCCAAATGCCCTAACCATTGACCCTGGTGCCCTCCTCACATGGTGATCTTAGTTGTGAGTGGTAGTAATAGTAGTAGTCCAGAAGGTTGACGATAAATTGTTCTCCACAACACTAGTATGGTGTCCTACTCTCTCTCTCTCTTGTCAGGATCCATCCTGCCAGCCTTTTGCATAGTTGTTGACTTATCCATCTCCAGGTTATACACACACACATGCACACACACTTATGCATTGACAAGGTGTGATATTAAATAGTTTAAGTAACATGTAGAGTACTGAAGCTATA
>NC_069006.1:26587552-26588268 GCF_001194135.2 Octopus bimaculoides
CAAACAGATGAAAGTCTACCTATCAACATTCATTTATGTATCTAGAAGTACTTAGAATGTTTTCTTTTTTTTCCATGTAATTTGAAAGAAATGTTGCTGCTATTTCTAGCAGTTTGAGCAACCACTTACAGGGCTTGCTCCCACACTCCTAAACAGCCACATGTTCTCTTCTCCATGCTGAGATGACAACTCTACCAATTGTGTGAGCTGTGAGGCTGGTTGTCTTTCCTCTTTTGTCACTCAACTCATTATTTAGGTCATTGTACTAATGCTGCTGCTGGTTCATTTCTAGGTCATAGGAGGTCAGTCTCCACCCCCACCGCATTGGTTGGGGTCACCCCCCCACTTTCTATAACATATATTAGTGGCTATTGCTGCTCCTCTCTCTCTCTCTCTCTCTCTCTCCACCATTTTCTTTCATTCACTTCATCACACTTTCTACTTGACTCACCTTTCCTCACAATTCCTCTCTCTCTCTCTTTCTCATCTGTAATTTTTGTGTGGCTTTTTTTTTATATTCTCTTGTGTCTGGGGAGAGTCATTTTCTTTTCGTGCCTTAAAATTTAATACACTCACCGTTAAAATTTCCACTTATTATTTTCCTAAAATTTTCGTTGCGTCTTGCAACCTTTTCAATAGTCTTCACTCTGTCCGTTATTCACGTTACGTTCTGTTTTTGATTTTATATATATATAGGAAAGGATGAGAGATCAAAA
>NC_069006.1:26589378-26590161 GCF_001194135.2 Octopus bimaculoides
ATATATATATATATATATATATATATATATATATATATATATATATATACACACACATATATGTAGCTAAGTTTGGGACCATAATCTATGTAACACTGCAGTTATTTGTGAGGGATCATTGCGGTGACTTCACTGGAGATGTAACTCACTTCTTCTCATGCCATTACACCATACTCTATATGTCTGTCTGTCTGTCTCTCCAATAATAATTGTAGTTGTTGTTGGTTAGCCTTTAGTCCCAAGTCTGCCCTGATCTAACAGACATTCAAACCATGACCTTTCCATCTCTTTACAGGTTTGGGGGACTTATCTAATGTCTTTTCTTTGTTTAAGAAAGTAAGGTGTAGTTTGAGAGATTTTGTCTGTTGTTTCTAGCATATTGACCAACCATGTAAAGCTTCCTTTCATGGCTGCTCCCCTTTCTCTTTTCCTGTTCTGCTTGGTTGTGTGTGTGCTTATACAGTTTTCTTTAAATGTTTATTTTAACTGTATTATCAGTAGCAAAGCCTCTTTGTTACATTATATACACAAGTCCTTCAGTTCCTCCCTTTCGGGTTTTGTATGTACACACACTCCTTGCATGTAAACCAGAAGTAGTACTTAATGCTCTTAGACATATATATATGTGTGTGTGTGTGTGTAATTAAACAACATAACCTTGATTAATGATAACCTTTATAAATTGCCCTCTTAATGAGCTACAGAAACTAAGTTGATAACTTGACCTAGATAAGTGTGTAGCTGATACAGCAGACACTTCATCTAGCCATGTGTTGAGGGCTG
>NC_069006.1:26590261-26600850 GCF_001194135.2 Octopus bimaculoides
CTTTTTCTTTTTTTTTTTTTTTTAGCATTCGCTTGTTAAAAGGTCCTCAGACCACTGAAAACGTAAGAGCTATTATTATTATTAAGCTACTAGATTATTTTGATGTATAAAATATCACTTCATAAAAATCTCTCTCTCTCTTTCGTTCCACTCACACTTGTATAATACATCTACTTGGAGAAGTTACATGTTTTGGCCCTTGTTGGTGGTCCAAGCCATCTAACCATCAGGAGTAGTCTTTTAAGTCTTGTTTCAGGCCATCTCATCCCACTCAGAGAGGGAGTTGTTATTTGCCGAGATGTATTCAGGTATTGATTCATTTTGAGAGCAATTTATTCAGATAGCCATCTTGTAGCAAATCCCATAGACACAAACATACACACACACACACACACACACACAACGGGCTTCTTTCAGTGTTCTGTCTACCATATCCACTCACAAGGCTTTCGTTGGCCTGAGGCTATAGTAGAAGACACTTGCTGGAGGTTTCACACAGTGGAGCTGAGCCCGGAACCATGTGGTTGGGAAGCAAGCTTCTTACCACACGACCACTCCTGTATGTACACATCTCACTCATTCTCTCCCTTCTCTCTGTATTTATGTGTGTGTGTGTGTGTGTGTGTGTGTGTGAGGGATCAATGAAAATGTAAAAGTGGGCATAACTTTTTCATTTACCAACATAGGCTGTTGTCCAGATTGTACAAGAGATAAGTTACTCTAGCAACAACATGTGCAAAGGTGCAACATGTCAGACTCTCCATCACAACTGATGCACACTTGCACCCATTTCTTCACAGCCACTTTCACCTCATCTGTGTCATCAAATTCTTCTGAAGACTCTCCTTTATTAGACTGAACAGGTGGACGACACCAGATCTGGGCTGTACATTGGATGGGAGACCATCTTACCAACCCAGTTTGCTAAGTGTCTGATTGTTTTTTTGTTTTTTTTTTACCAAAAATGTGTGATTGTGGATTGTTTTATTCTGCTTGTTGTGGTATAAACAACCTTAACAATGGAATGGTATCAAAATATTAAGATTTATATTTTTTTCCATCATTTAACATCCGTTTTCCACAGGAATTGGTGCTGTGTTAGGGGCCTCTGTGTGTGTGTATATGTGTATGTATATTCCTGTGTATGTATCTGTACCTTCACAAAATACTTTACTATATTCAGTTTCATTGTTTTTTTTATTTCTATTCTCATCAGTTTGATTTCCCTGTCACACATTCCAGGGTGCGTGTGTGTTGGTCTGGGCATGCACGTGAAAGTCAATGTCTAATTACACCCAATATTCGTGCATGCATTTTAATCCCAAGCTGCCAGCTTAAACAATGGCTTGAGTTAGCAGATTATATGTATATATATTTTCTTAATATTTTTCAGTATATTTTGTGCTCCATGCTAATGTGTGTGTGTCATCATCATCATTATCATCATCATTGTTCATGCTGGCATGGGTTGGACAGTTTGACCAGGGCTGGTAAGCTAGAAGGCTGCCCCAGACCCCAATTTGATTTGGCGTGGTTTCGACAGCTGGATGCCCATCCTAACACCAACCACTCCGAGAGTGTGATGGGTGCTTTTATGTGCCACTGGCACGGGTGCCATTTGTGTGACACTGGTATCTGCCACGACTGTGATTTTGCTTGGCATGGTGGGTCTTCTCAAGCACAACATAATGCCAAAGGTCTTGGTCATTGTCTCCGTGAGGCCCAACACTCAAAAGGAGCTTTTCACATGCCACCGACATCAGCCACAATTCATTGATATTCTTCGATAGTTGCCAGCCTCTCTGTCTGCCCCCAAATTAAGCTGTCTTATGATTGAAGCCAATCCAGTTATGGTCATCTTGTCTTTTTAAAGGCATTTTCCAAAACACAATTTTCAAGACGATAGTGTGTTTTGAGGGAAATGCAGTTCCTATTTCATCTAGCTCAAGTGACCACATAGAGGATGCCCTGTTAGTCTCCTGTTTTATTTTGGTTATCAGTTATTCTATCCCCATCCCCTCCACGAAACAGTGACTGTTTCATTGAGACATGTAAATAGAGAGCTTTTCTTGCCGCTGTTCATTATGAGTCTTCCATTTGTTCAACTGAGAAAACCACCAACTCCTGGCATTATAGTTAGTGGTGGCTGGGAGCATTACACAGACACTTGTGTTTGGACATCCATCCGCCACCCACCCACCAAATACATACGTACATATGTACTTATATAGTTTGAGGTGTGTTTTAAACACAGTCCTTTTGTAACTTGGATCTTTTGGGATGTTTTTTAAGAACTCTCACACACACACACACACACACTTTTCCTCTCTAATATTTACCATGATCCTATATAATAGAAATTTGAAGTCATGTATATTTACACTCATCAACTGCTGCACAAAACACATATATACACACACACACACATACACACACCAGACTCACTCGCTCCCATTCACACACACACACGTTAGATTCACTCGCCCCCATTCACATGTACACGCTCACAGACACTATTCTCACATACACACACCTTTGTTCGTTGGGGTCACCATTACCTTTACTGTTATTGTCATTATTATTATCATCATCTCCCTTTCATTCAACCTCTTTTTTCCCAGTCATCTCGCCAGGTTCGACTGTTGAACTCTGCACATTTTCTCTCTCTCCAGTTTGACCTCTTAATCCTTTCTGTTGAAGAATTTAGGTTTGAAACGTAAAAGATTTCTCCATTTTCCCTCAGTGTGAAACTAATACACCTACCTGCTTGTTGTTCCTACACCTGTCTTTGTTTTTTGTTTTCTGTTAATTTGAACTCTCTCTCTCTCTCTCTCTCTCTCTCTCTATATATATATATATATATATATATATATATATATATATATATATATATATATATGTTGTATATACAGATGTGTGTATATGTGTTTTATATATATATATATATATATACACGCACACACACACATGTACATACACACATTTATCGATAGATGTATATGGGGAAACTCCATGTTATTTTTGTCCATCTCCCTGACAAACATCTTCACAATCCCTGCGGTATTCTCCCTCCCCTGTATCTCCCACTCTTCCATCACACCCTCATACCTCTACCTGTATACAATGTGTCCCTGTGGAATCTCTTTGTCTCAGCATATCCTCCTAACACCCCTCCCTCCAATTGTGTCTGCTCACTACAGTCTCCCCCCCGCTGTCCACCTCCCACTCACCCACCCATTCACCCTGTCCAATCCTTGGTTCCTCTTCACTTGAGTCCAACCCCACCCTTATCTCATCCTCACTCTTCTCCTCTCCAAACTCTCTCCTACTGGGCTAGCCATACATCACTCCTACAACAAGACACCTATTTCTGTCCCTCTATTTCAACTCTAACCTCTCATCTGCCACAAAGCCACCCCTCCCTTAAAACTACTCTTTCCCTCACCTTCAGTTGTGGGGGTCATGTCTGGCTAGTCACTTGATGATGTCACTGTTGCTGGTGCAGAGGCACCGAGTATACTATGAATGGTTGGTTTTAGGAAAGGCATCAAAATATTGAAGCTCGAAGATAATCCATGATTAATCCAAAACAAGGTGAATAAATAAGCTTTACATTTAATAGAATAATCTGAATGCTAAAAGGGTGAAATGACTATATCTGGCTCATATATTTCTTCCTGTTTTTTGTTCAAACCAGAGAGATCTAGCCTCTCACACCTACTCTACAATGCCATTCTAAAAATAAACAATCACATCATTGAAATCTCAAAGCTATGAGATAATGCATGATTAATTCAAAACACCATGTGAATAAATAAGCATTAGGTTTAACAGAAGAATTTCAACGCTAAAAGAGTCAACACACCATATGTGGAATGAGTCTGGTACAATAAACTCATAAAAGAATATATATATTTATGAATGAACTAAGATTTTCATTGTAAACTGATATACTTCTACATTTGAAGCATCACTTTCAGACAAACAGGCCGACAACGCTCTCTAACCATCACAGACTGTCTTTTGCCAATTATTGATTACATACCAAAGCACCTGATCTATTTTTTACTTCTATTTTTAGCTGTGCTATTTTTATCTTCTCAATATAATTGGTCAGTCAATGTGTTTATAAAACTAAATATATATATATATAATGCAAATAATATATATTATTTTATATATATACACACACACATATATTTCTATTGTATTTTTAACATGTATGCATATATTGTGTATATTATATAAATATATTTCTGTATATTAGATGTGTGCATTTAGTATGTGTATATATATATATATATATATATATATATATATATATATATATAAAAAGAAGTAAAATGACAAGGAAATAAGAAATTATATCATTCCTTTGTCATTTTATTTAATTTCTTGTTACTGCTCTGTACTTGACTGACACTTTTTTTCTGGAGCATATCTATACTTGAGGTCTAACACCAGGTATTGCTGTGCCAAAATGAAATAAAATTCCATCTGACCCATGCAAACATGGAAAAGTGGACATTACAATAATGATTGTGTGTGTAAAAATGCTATATATAGTATGTAAAATAACTGTGTTTTTATTCCCTCTGAGAGAGAGAGAGAGGGAGAGAGAGACGGACAAAAGCTGTATGTTGGTTAATTTAAGATGTGTTACCTGAATTGGTTGTGTTCTTGAGCAAGACACTCTATTTCATGTTGCTCCAGTTAACTCAGCTGTAGAAATGAGTTGCAATATCACTGGTGCCAAGCAGTATCGGCCCCTTTGCCTTTCTCTTGGATAACATTCATGGTATGGAGAGGGGTGAGGCTGGTATGCATGGGCGACTGATGGTCTTCCATAAACAACCTTGCCTAGACTTGAGGCTGCCAGTCCCTTGAAGTGATGAATATAAGTTCCTGCAGCACTTTACCCAGTGTGACATCAAACTTCATTGCATAGCAAGCTTCCAAATTGTCTTCACGTCCTGACTGCACTCTGCTAAATGATCATCTGTGACAAGCAATGTATGAGGAGCATAGATGGTACAAGTGCTGGAGAAATGGGCCAGAGCAGAAGAGGCTTCTTGTAGAAGAACTACCTGACTACTCATATTTTAGAATTGTTGGGAGTGGAAGTGTTTTGGGTGGAGCTGGAAAGAGGTAAAAATAGTGGTGATGAGGTGTCAAGGTGGACCTTGAAAATATGAGGTGAGCTGGAATGAATGTCTGACAGAATCCACTTTAACAGCCATTACTGTAATCATTGCATAAACTTGTATTCATGCCAAAGGTAGCCAGACATCAAACAAGATGGATCGCAAGTAGATTTTCACAGTGTTTTGAGTACTGTGGGTGGAATTGTTATCACAGTGCAAGCCAGGCTCTATTGCCTGACCCTTATCTTCACCATGTTGAACTGCTGAGCCTAGCAGTCTTTTGATTTATGCAGAACATAAATAACGTACAATTGTTTGCTCAAGGAGTGTTGATGTGAAGATATGCTCTCTTTCTCTCTCTCTCTCTCTCTCTCTCTCTCACACACACACCATCCGCTTCCCATGCTAGCATGGGTTGGACACTAGTATAATTTCTGTATATGTGCATCTCACTCTCTTTGTGTGTGTGTGTATGTATACATACATACATACATACATACACACACACACGCAATTTGTGTCTATATGCTTGTGAAATTCAGTGCTGGGACAGTGTAGGCTCTCCTCACTGGAGATTCCACAATCACTGTTAATATTTCAACAAAAGCAGTCCACCCCTCCCACTCCCACTGCACATACACAACATACAAGACTTACAGCATTGAACTGTGGTAGCGATGCTCCAGAATGAGCCTGTTTGTGACACCTAAAATCAACTCGAAAAAAAAAAAAAAGAAAAGCCATTCATTGACTAATGTCCTGGTGGTGGTGGTGGTGGTGGTGGTGTGTGTGAATCAACTTCTACTTTTTGTGGAGTTTGATTCAAAGACTCAGCTGAGAAAATTGAGTTATGTGAAGTATTTCATTAAACTCATTCATTACACACACACACACACACTGGGAGGGGGGGGGAGAGGGAATGTTTTTATACAATTGAAATGATCCAAATACATCACACACACACACACACACACACACACACACACACACACACACACACACACTCTGATGCATCACTTGCACTGACAGACTGATAATTATTTGTTAAAGTGAGAGGAGAAATATAATGGTGGTGGCAGCATTGCAGTTGCAGTTCTGCTGCCCTGCGTTGCACTCTGCTGCACTATACTGCACTGCTCATTATGATGCATTTATTTCATTGAAATGTGTTTACGGTGTAGCAGCCTTTTTTGTAGCTTTGAAATATTGATGATCCTTCTGACACCTTTCACACACACACACACACTAGCACATGCACATACATACACACACTCATGTACAGACATGCACTCGCACACACACACACACACACACACACACACACACACACACCCAAGAGCTAGGCCTAACCATAACCGTGTGTTTAAGAAATGCCCTTTGAAATTGCATGGTTCCAGATTTATGGAAATCCTCAAATTCAACCCAGCCCCCTATTTTCAATGCTCAGAGAACCAGAACCAGCCATAGTTTTTGCAGCTGAACTTTTCAGGATTCACTGATTATTTATAAATAGAAATTCTAAAAGAATGAGGGAGATATTTGCATGACAATATTGGTGGCTTGTTTTTAGTAAAACAGTCAAAGCTGCTGATATTCTGGGGAACATTGGGGTGAGGTGGGGGGTACAAAAGGAGAACCTCTGATGTGACATTGAACAATGTTTTTTTTTTTATTAGAAGTGGTGATGGTCATCTGTTCCCCTGTTGTGTTATTAGTTATTTTAATAAAAGGCTCCAGCTGGTTTATGACTAAAAGTATTTCAACTATGGCCTTCCCATCTTGTTTGCATCTAAAACTCCTGTATTCAATTTGTTCATTTTGTTTGACAGTGATGTGTAGAATTTTAGAGAGGTTTGGTTGCTATTTTTAGCAGGTTATACGACCTCACATAGACTTCCTTGTTTGTCATATTTATATCAGTGGTTTTGTAGCAAGGAAGATCTTGTTTCTATTTCTGGTAGGTGGATGTGTATTTAGTCTCTTTTGTTGGCTTATGAAATAGAATGGTTCCAACTAGAGGCAAAGAGAGATCTTGTATCAGCCAGAGCCATAAAATCAATTGTAAAACTCATTCATAGACAATAAAGAAAAGAAAAACTGATTCCTTTCTCCTGGATGTTGTTATCTTCCTTCAACTTTAGTTTTCATTTTTTGTATTTTTATGAACAGTTTTGGCTCTTAACCCTTAACCCTGCTGTTTTTAGAATGAACACAGAATAATGTGGTTGTGGATCCTCTGTATATCTGAAGGCAGTGAGATGGCCACATCTGGAATATCTTTTACCATAAGTTTTTTTTTAATAACCCTTTAGTATTTAAACTGGCCAATCTGGCCCCAAATATTCTATCAGTTTTATTTTCAAACTGGAATACACTGTATGTGTGTGTGTGTGTGTGTGTGTGTGTGTGTTTAAGTCCCATAACTTAGTGGTTTGGCAAAAGACATTGATAGAATAAGTCTTAAACTTAAAATATAATCCTGGAGTCGATTTGTTCAACTCATACCCTTACAGGTAATGCACCAGCATGGCCGCAGTCAAATGACTGAAACAAGTAAAAAAAAAAGAGTAAACTGTGCACACACGCCCACATACATTCTCTCTCTTTCTTTCTTTCTCTTTCTCTCTCTCTCTCTTTCTTTCTCTCTCTCTCTCTTTCTTTCTCTCTCTCTCTCTCTCTTTCTTTCTCTCTCTCTCTCTCTCTCTCTCTCTCTCTCTCTCTCTCTCTCTCTCTCTCTCTCTCTCTCTCTCTCTCTCTCTCTCTCTCTCTCTCTCTCTCTCTCTCTCTCTCTCTCCCCCTCTCTCTCTCTGGAATTTTATTTGGTTTTTAAATGGTGTGTATATGTGTGAGAAATTATTGAATTGCTAATATTTCCTTTAAATTTGTTGCTAATAGCAACCCATCTGCCTTCCCCATTCCACCACTGTCAGACCACACCCCAATTACCACAGAAATAGTAGGAAATGTTACCCCAAATAACTGAAACAGCTGGGTTTTGTTTTTACCTGACTGGTTGCCCTGGTGACTGTAAACTTATCATGACTACTACCACCAGCAACAACAACAACAACAACAACAACAACAGTTCTGAAGTTTCATTTCAATAATTACTCCATTATTGAATTAGAATCTTTGGGTAGAATCTTCACCATCATCATCATCAACATATTCATCATTATCAGCATCCTTATCATTAACATATTTTTTCTTTATCATCATCATCATCATCATCATTAACATGTTCATCATAATTTTCATGATGATGATCACCATCATCATCGCCATGATTATCCTCCTCATCTTCTACACACCCTCTGTATCAACATCCTCTCAAAATGATAGTTGTTGCACTCCCCACCCCTGTCAATGTTGTCTTTGTGGAATTCCTCTCTTCTGAGTCCTTTACTTAGTCATCTTGAACTAACTCATTCCAACTGTTGTTCTCAGTTATTCTCCAAACACACACACACACACACACACCAATGTATATTTGTCTTAGTTCACCCGTTTGCTTATCCAGACTTTACCCCTGCCTCAGAAGTTGACTTATGTTATTATCCTTCACCTTTCCCTCTTATCTAGCCTCACTCATTAACCACACACTTTCCTTGTAACAACCACACCATAAGTTCTCCTCCTCCTTTAACCGTTGTCTGTGCCACATCTTGTTACAATAAAGTTGTTTAGTCCTTCACTAATGTAACTCTTCCCCACTTCTTGGAAGAGTAACTCTTCTTCTTGAGTAACTCTTACTTCTTGAGTAACTCTTCCCTACTTCTTGTCGGACAACCATTTAAGGTTATAACAACAGATTAACCTTTTGCCATTCAGATTATCCTCTCAAATCTAATCCTTATTCATTCACATTGTTTTGAATTAGTCCTGCATTATCTTGTAGTTCTGAGATTTCGATGACGTGATTGTAGATTTTTAAAATGACATTGGAGGCTAGGTGTGAGAGGCCAGTTTCAACAAATCTTGCAGAAGATGTTGGCTGGATCTGTACAGTTTAGATGCTAATGGGTCAATAATCGGTAGATGTGGAGTTCTAACTTTTTGTTTGAATCACCAAACCTGCATACACACACACACACACACACACACACACACACACATATATATAGAATGAAGGAAATGTTCTCTGTGTGGCCTGTGTGTTTTCTGTGCTCTGTTTATGTTCTGTTTCTCATTCTGTTCATGTTTTTTTGTAACGTTCTGTACCCAGATATGCATCTATATATACATGTAGATGTAGGTACGTATATATGCATATACTCACATATTATTTGTATTATATGTGTGTGTGTGTGTGTGTGTGTGTGTGTGTGTGTGTGCAGGGGTTGGACAAAATAATAGAAACACCTTAAAGTACCAGGCTTCCAAAGAATAAGTTCTGGAGTCGATTTGCTCGACTAAAAGGCGGTGCTCCAGCATGGCCGCAGTCAAATGACTGAAACAAGTAAAAGAGAATAAAAGAGAATGCCATTCAGTAACAACTTTAGCTGTGTGAATTGGTGCATTGTCACCGTGGGAGATTGCGTTTCCCTCCGGAAACAGTTCCACGACCACAGGATGAATTTGATGAATCTGATCATAGAAAATGCTTGAATAGTCTTCACTATTAAGGTGGTCATTAAGTTCAGCAGTGATTTTGGAAGCTCCACTTTTCTGATCCTTTCTAACAATTCGCATAAGAGTCCGACAGTCCCTATCTGAAAGTTTTAGTTTTCTTTTGGAGTTTTATTTCTAGAGTGATGTAAATGCTACGAAACATTGTGAAAAAACAAAAGCTCGTCTATTATAGCCAAATTCAAAGGGACAGAGGTCTTGGAGACATTATCATAGAAGGAAGAGTAGAGGGAGGGTAGATTGAGAGTCGAGCGAGGAATGCAATGGATGGACAATATGATGAGATGGTTGGACAAGGCAGCTGGAGAATTGGCTCTTAATTGGGAAGGCTTTTGTTTTGTGTGTTCGATGCCATGCAGGCATACGATACATAGCGATGATTATGAGATGTGTCTTTTTGATTCCTAAGTATTTTGTTGAATGGAAGTAGTGCATTGTCTATGTTGGTGACAATGGGGGGTGGGGTGGGGTGGAGAAGGTGGGAGAAATTCTGAAAAGTTTGAATCTGTCTTTTGATGGAACGCATTTCCATTTGGTTTTCTTTGAAGTTTAATAAAGTATTTCTGCTTCCTTTGTTGATGTGCACAGTGGATGGGTTACCTAATCAGACTGAGCCCAATATCTTAGCTCAGAGACAAATGCAGGAACTGCCCTTCCTTCTCCACTGTAATCAGGGTAAGGATTAAGAATGTTCCAGTTGATTGATTATCTATTTACAAATCAATCCAATCATTTCTTAGTTCCCCACCTCTCACTCTCTCTCTCTCCTCTCACTCTCTCTCTCTCCTCTCACTCTCTCTCCTCTCACTCTCTCTC
>NC_069006.1:26601214-26608684 GCF_001194135.2 Octopus bimaculoides
CCTCTCACTCTCTCTCTCTCCTCTCACTCTCTCTCCTCTCACTCTCCCCTTTTCTCTTTCTTTTTATCCATTTCTTTTCTCTAAATTCTTTAACAAATCTGTTGACTTCTTTTGAGATGAGAAATGAAAAATTTGTTGCTGTTTTTGTTTAGCTCCAGCTGAATCCTGAGCAGACTTATGAAGGAAGGTCATTCCAGCCATGACCATCCTATCTTGTCTTTTTTTTCTAAGAAGGAAGGATGTAATTTTGACTTTGATTTCTAGCATGTCTTGCAACCACATCTAGAAGCTCTGCTACTGTTGATGTTTCATATTAATGTACCAGTGAACTGAGTGTGTGTGTGTGTGTGTGTGTGTGTACATGCAAGAGAGGCTGCTCTGTTGGTACCTGAAGATGTTAAAAACCAGGTCGGCCCTGATCCAATTCCAGTACACCTATTATCAGAGGTGTTTTTAACCATGGCCATCCCAACATATTTTTAGCTGTAGTGTATATAAGACTATATATTCAAACTGTTCTTGTTTTAAAGATGAAAGTATAACTGAGGGAAGTTTGGCTACTGTTTCTAGGATGCCTGCTGATGCAGACTATAGAGTTGCTAACTGTACAACTGTCACCAGAAGGATGACAAACCTATCATCATCATCATCATCATCTCATTAACAACAATAACAGTAATAATTTCTTTCTACTACCACCATAAGACTGCAGATAAGAGTCAAATGACCAGGAACTGCATGAACTCCTCTACTACGCCTACTGGCACCACCTCTACAACAATGCTCATTCTAACTTTACAATAATACTCACCTGCTATCATAATTACTACCATCACTATCATTATCACCATCACCAGCAATAACAAATGGGAACTGTGTGAGGGTGGGGTGGGGGATAAGGGGAGAATTGTTCCTAAGTCAGCCTTAATCCAGCCAATCCATTCCTCAGACATAGTATGTCTAGCAGCACTGTGTGCACTGAGGGTGATTTGGTTGCTATTTTTAGCAAGTGGCCATTGCTGCGGTTAACTTGTTGTGTAGCCCCAATCAACCCTGATTCAGCAGACATATGATTAAATATGATTAAAGACAGATGGATAGGGACAGGCAGATAGACTAATTCAGTGTCTCCACATGCCATACCTGTTTATGGAAGAACACTGTTCTGGGGTGGGGGTCGGGGTGTTCCAGCTGCCATCACTTGAAATAACATGAGATCCGTGCCAGATTATTGTAAGAACTACTGACTAAACTACTACATGTGGAACCATAATTTTAGATTCTGTCTGGAGGAGATGATAATGTTGTTACAGTATTCAGCTATTTTCTGCTCTGAAGAATAAAACATACAGAAGCTATGTGTGTGTGTGTGTGTGTGTGTTTCTGTCTGTGGTTATATCTGTCTTGCGTGTGTGTGTATGTTGTTTTATATCCAGTATTTTATTCCTTCCCCATCAAGTTATTTAGTTCAGACCCCTGTATCAGCCGGCTTCCTTCTCCACCACCACCACCTTTTCCCTCACTTCCGATTCTAAGTCTCCGAGTATTTATGTAATTTTTGTTTGGTTGTTGTTTTAGTCCTGCTGCTGCTGTGTTAGTGTGTGTATTTGTGTGTGTAAAAATGTATGTACCTACGAACGGTTGGGGTGGGGGTCTTCTATGTAATTGTTGTTCTTGCAAGAAATAGTAATTAAGTCTCTCTCAAATACCACCCTACCATCTTAAACAGAAAGGACAGACTGGTTAATTGTATGTGGTCCTAAATAGGATGGTCATGGCTGGGTTGCTGCTTACCATAGGTCTTACTGCATTAAATATCGGTTTCAAATTTTGGCACAAAGCCAGTAACTTCGCGGGAGGGACAAGTCAGTTGTATTGACCCCAATATTCAACTGGTACTTTATAGATCCTGAAAGGGTTAAAGGTGAAGTCGACCTCAGCAGTATTTGAACTCAGAACACAAAGCAGGGCAGGATGCTCAGTGGCCTTTTGCCCGGTGTTCGAACAACTTTGCCAGCTTGCTGCCCTTTTTTATGCCGAAAACATTAATTCTGATCAATCTGACTTATGATCAAAGTTGTTATTGCTGTGGACATACAGACATGTCTACCTAGGACTACATTTATCTGATGTCCTCATTGTGTTAGCTTTTATTTGTTTTAGTCATTAATCTGTGGCCATGCTAGAGTACTGCCCTGAAGACTTTGTCAAATGACCCCCCCCCCTTCTTTAAGCCTGGTACTAATTCTATCAGTCTCTGTTGCCAAACTGCTAAGTTACAAGAACATAAACATTCCAACATTGGTTGTCAAGTATTGATGGAGGACAAACACACACACATGCAGCAGGATTCTTTCTGTTGCCATCTGCCAAATCCACTCACAGGACTTTGAACTCAGGGCTATAATAGAAGACACTTGCCTAAGGTGCTGCATGGTGGGATTAAACTCAAGATCACATGGTTGGGAAGCAAGTTTCTTAACATAGATCTATATCTGCACCTTTTATATAAATGGTGAATTGTCTAGATGTATGAGTGTCTTGTCTTTTTAGAAATTCTAAAATGTACCCCAACAATATCACATCATTCGCCAACTCACAGGGTTGGGTGAGAGGGGTTTTAAACCCTTAATTTTGTGAAATAACTACCAAAACTCACTTCAGCTACACACTACTATTGTCTGTTGAGAAGGTAGGTGCTGAAATAGAGGAGTACATCTGTCAATGTTTCTTTGTTTCCCTTTCTGGAATGGTAGAATGGAGAGCAAAAGAGAATGAGAGATACACACGAAGAGAGACAGGGAGGACAAAGATGATGGGAATACTGGTGGTGGATGTACTCTTTCTCCCTTTCTGACAGAGTAGATTAGAGAGATAGAGAGGGATGACAGGCGAGTGATGGCCATGGCTGGATGCAAAGAGACAAAAGTCATTGTTGAAAAATGTAATTTGTTCTGCAAAATGAGAAGAAATCCAATGACAGTATTTTCAATGTCTTTCATTTCTGTTCTCTTCCACCATCCTGCTTTCCAATGATGGTGGCATTTCTGCTCTTTTCGGAACTGCAGGATTTGACCCTAATCCTGGCAGGGTGGCTAATGGGTGCTATGCCTTGCCAAAGAAAGGGCAACCCATGATTTTTGTCTGGGACTGCTCATTGAGCATTTGTTGCTGATCTGTATATCTAGACCCCATCCCCTATTTGCAAGCTGGGGACCCAATGGATGGGACTTATCCATCACCACACCATTCAGTCACCTTTACTATGTGGAAACTGGGTTATGGGGTTCATGAATTCTAGGGTTTGAGAGAGAGAGACTTGTAGTTTATACTAATCCAGCCTTGGAACTCTTTTTTTTTTTACATATATATATTTAATTTTGTGTAAATAACACACACACACACACACACACACACACACACACACACACACACTAAACAAAAAAATATATCTCACAGTACAACAGCAACAACATTATTTTTTGTTAGTCACTTATTTTTTATTGTTGACATATTGAAATAATAGAAAAAGAGAAGCAAAGTCTCCCATGGTCAATGTATTTCTGTTCACAGCTGTAGATAGGTTTTTCACATAGGAATGTGTATATATTTGTAACAAATGACATTGTCTTTTTCTTCATAATAACATCTAGTCATTAGATAGAAATAAAAGCAGGTTATGACAGTTGTCTGTGTGTATGCACTCACATCTACATAAATCCATTAAGGTATCTTTGCTTATGCATACATATGTACACATACACTCACATAGATATAAGACTTTGATAAATCCCATTGCAAAGTGTGAGCGTTGCAGCCATTCTTGTTCAACTTCAGTTTAGCCTTGAGCTAACAGATTTACTCTAATCTATGACCAAAAGCTGTTCCAAGTGTTGCCACACAACTTTTTTGTATATCCAAGAAATTTGACTGTTCATCCTGCTATTTCTAGCTGTATGTGCAACCACACAGAGGCCTCTTTGTTATTTTGTATAAAAAGCCCCGAACTCTTAGATGGTATTCTTTTATATCCAAGATCCCCATATAACATCAACACTTGCTTCTTTTTTTTTTTTTTTTGCAATCATTCTATCCAGCATTCAGTTTGAGAATGAGTTCCTCTTTTCCTTCACTTTTTCACCCCATCCCTCACCAAATCATTGTCTCTTTCTCAGACAACACATAATTGACAATTACACTAAAGACATTCTCTTCTAAAAATTATACAAACTTGCAGGATCCAAGGAAATTCCACAGTGTAAGCCGGCATATTTGAAAACATTATGTTACTATATTGAACACAACCAAAGAAATTTTTTAAAATTCCTTTGAAACTGTTTTTTAGTCAAAACTGTATTTTAAAATATAATTGAAATGAATTTAGAAGGCACAAATGGGCAGGAAACCAAATTCCATGTTGGGCCTAATTAAACAGACTAATTATTTCTAACATATTTTTGGAGGTGAGGTTAGTTCATGAAGTCAATCCCAGTGTTATTGAACTTGAAAGAATGAAAAGCTAAGTTTATCTCGGTAGGAGTTGAACTCAATATGTCAAGAACCATAGCTAAGTTCCTACAAGGTCATTTGTCTGGTATTCTAACAGTCTTGACTGTCCCACACCCTGATCAATTCTTTTAATTTGGCACAAAGGCACCATTACACAGACAAGTGACAGTTCAGTGAAGGATTTACATTGAAAGGTGCCATTTAATCTGACCACTGGACAGAAGCCACTATGTGTGTCCGTGTCCGTCCATTGGAAATTGAGCAATCAGAGGTTGTAGCAGTGACTCTCACTCTAGTTCCTTGCCCATTTACTTTTCTCTTTTGACTCTATTGACTCTAGTAGTCATATTAGTAGTGGTGGTAATAAACTTTCTAGGTGCAATTCCACGGTCATTCATGATTGAAGGAGGTCTTTACCCTTACACACACACACTTTGTATAAAACAATTTGTTTATGTATGTATGGACAAATTTCTTCCAAAAATCCCGGACCAACCTCCTACACCCGGATATGTATCCAACAATAACTCTTTGCTAGAGTGGGCCATGGTGCCCCATATATGACTAAAAGACTTCTCCAGTTGGTGCTGTTGAGTTAGACATGGCCTGGGTCTATACTGGCCGAAACCTATCAATGTTATCATAAACATCACATCCACATTTCCAAGCTTGCATGGGTTAGAAGCAATTCAGTGAGGCAGGTCTTTTACAGTTGGATGGCCTCCCAGCCACCAGCTCCCACATGTTTCCAAATAATGCAATACTTCCCCATGATAGGACATGTTTTCCACAGAAGACTGGAAGTGGATGACATTGTATGACTGATATTCATTTGCAATCATCACATGATATTAGGACAAGAGAACACACACACACTTTTCACTTTCCTTCTGCTAAATCCATTCACAAGGCTTTGGTCAGTCTGAGGTTATCGTAAAAGACACGTGCCTAAGGTGCCGTGCTGTGCAACTGAACTTGAAACCCTGTGGTTTGGAAGCAACCCACAGTCATTCCTTCAACTAGATATAAATACAACTTATTTGTGCATATATATGTAACTGTGTATATAGCAGTGTGTAAAATAACCAAGAACTCACACAGTATCGTCCTTAGTGTAACGGGAGATAATTCAGCCCCTTTGCTTTTAGATTTAAAGTCTTAAAGGGAGTTCCTTTTTAACTATCAAAATTGCATGGCAAGTTGAAGTTGATTGATTTTCCCATCTGCTATATTTTTGTATGTGAAATCTGTGCAAGCTGCTTGCTGGATTTTCTTATCACTACAGCAGCAAGTAGAGTGAATTTTGTTTCAATTGGTTTTGTGTTAAAATGTTAAACATATGGTTGTTGTTGGTATTATTATGATGAACCTGCAGAATTGTTAGCACGCCGGGTAAAATGCTTAGCGACATTTCGCCCATCTCTACATTCTGAGTTCAAAATCCGCTAAGGTTGACTTTACCTTTCATCCTTCTGGGGTCAATAAAATATCAGTTGAACTCTGGGGTCGATGTATCCTCCGCCCACTAAATTTCAGGTCTTGTGCCTAAGGCAAAGGATTATTATTATTATTGTAGTGTAGCTTGGTCCTTAAAGGGTCAGATCACTGGTTCATGTACATAAGTGGGCCATCATCTCTGTCAGATACAGCACTCTAGATATTGAGGGTCACACTGTGCACCTTGACATACACTCACCTGAAATACGATCGTTTTGATCAAAGTCTTACTCCAGTGATTCCCACTACTAAGGACCCTTTTTTTTTTTTATTTAAATGAGTTTTCCCACAGTTTGGGTTGGCCAAAATGTCGGTTCGGTTTTTTGAAGTGAAAAGACACAAAACCAGAAATTTGAAGGATGGAGGTGTGTGTGTGTGTGGGGGGGGGGTACTTATCATGGTTTACGATCTCATTACTGCACTGGTAATTTATTTTTATTGAGCCCAGGAGAATGGAAGATATACTTGACTTTTGCCGGATTTGAACTCACTGTAAAACTGCTGAAATATTCGAGAATTCTGCCAAATCATCGTCCTAATTATGATTATGGTGGTGCTGCTACTGTTACTACTACTACTACTACTGATGATGATGATGGTAGTGGTGGTGGTTGTGTCATTAATGGTAGTTATCGTTTCATTGTTGTGAATGTCAATTAATTTCTGAATTACCGATAATGAACGAGCATTAACTTTCGTTCACTGAACAAAGAAACGAAGAATTTCATCGAAAGAAAAAAAAATCCCCAAACAGTTTAGCAGCAGCAGCATGTCGATGCCAACAGTGTGTGTGTGTGTGGTGGTACCCCTGGGCTACAAATGCCATCTTTACCATGACCACCTCCAAACACTGCCACTCTCCTTGCTCCTCCAAACTACATTATTGATGGTCGTGGCTACAACAAACTCGAAACTAATAAAAGAATTTCTGAATAGTCGCTCAACTTGCTAGAAATATCAACCAGGTTCTCCTCACATCACGTCTTAATATTTTGTAAAGAGAAGGACATAGTAATGCTCGATATACAAAAGAAGGGGGTGGCCCCTACGATAGTTTTAATTTTTTTTTTTTTGTATCATGAGACTGATTCTTTCAGCTCTTAACGCAACTTCTACCCCATCCCCACCTTGCTGTATTATGTACAGTGTGTGTGTGCGCGCGCGCGTGTGTGTGTGTGTGTTCTTTACTGTATATACACAGTAACTTCACACATGACTACACTACTGAACAGATCATAATGTGTTTGAGTGTGTGTGTGTGTACCTTTATCTGTATTTGTGTGAGTTTGTCCATACATACATATAAACACACACATATACATACATACATACACACACATATACATACATACATACATATATACATACACACACACACACACACACACACACACACACACACACACACACACATATATAGGATGCGGCAAAAGCACCAAAAAAAATGTTCCCCACATTTTACAC
>NC_069006.1:26609630-26613452 GCF_001194135.2 Octopus bimaculoides
TCTCTCTCTCTCTCTTTGTCTTTGTCTCTCTCTCTATTACCATTTCCCCCTCTCCATCATCACACATGCGTGCAAGTTTTGCTTAACATCCAAATGAAAGCTGAATGAGTGTGAGCTGTGTACTTGGGAACGTGTGCATATTTGTGTGTGTGTGTGTGTGTTTGCATATATGTATATTATCCTTGTGAGCCTGTGCGTCTATGTGAATGCTTGAAATACATGGCAGCCAAGGCTGTTCTTTTGTTTCCCTTTCAACTCAATGTCTTCCTCTCGCGTTATCACATTTTCTCCTAATGTGATGCAAATTACTGAATTATTCCAAGCATTCTGTTATCTAATTAAACAAACAAGCATGGCTGTTTGGTAAGGTGTTTGCTTCCCAGCCACATGGTTCAGTCTCTGTGTGGAACCTTGGGCAAGTGTCTTTCACCACAGCCCTGGACTGACCAAAAGCACTGTGAGTGGATTTAGTAGATGGAAACCGAAAGGAGACCGTCAAACGTGTGTGTGTTTCCCCCCACTGCTTGATAACTGATGTTGGTTCAGCAAAGGAGATAACTAGAAAAGTTTCTACCTTTAAAGATGATAAATACTGAAGTGGTTAGCATCGACTGTTCAAATGTTCGTTCTTGTGTCTGTTAGAAATATCGTCTCCCGATGACAATTCTGATTAACAAGAGAGTGTTTCCCATCAAAAAGAATGTAGAGCAAGGCCAAATATTTGGATTCGTTGGAAACCGATTGAAGACAAATAACGACGATAGACCCAACGTTTCCTCTGCGTTTCGTAAAAGCTGACTAAAAGAGGTTGAGGTAGAATTTGTACCCCGACCTCGTAAAACCCTCACCAGCAACGACTACCGAAAACAGATGCAGGGGTTGGCAGGTTGTTGCTTGAGTGGTGCAGAGGCGTCATTTGGCAAGGGCTGTAGGAAACCACCAACAAATGGTAGACCTGCGTGGGTTTTTGTTGAACAGCTGTTAGCACTGGCTAATGGCTGAGTGCTCTCTCAAAATTACCCTGACACGTTCTTAGGCTGAAAAGGGTTAGGGTGCGATGGGTATGTTCACCCAAGCCATGATAAGCATTTTCAAGTTCCCCTTCATGTGGTTGGATAACGGATCTGGGTTTAGGAGGATTCTGATCAGCTGAGATAATCATCGTAGGTTCGATATTTTCAAAATGCAAGTAAAAGTGATGAGCGTAGCCTGAATAGATGAGTTCCCTGATCGACTCTAGGTGACAGCCTTCCTCTAGAGACATTACACAATGTTTAATACTAACCCTCCCCATCCATACACCAGTCTATACAGTGTCAACGTTCCCTTATCTATGGCCATTATCATAAACTACCCGTCAAGTACTCCTCTGCCTATCTTTGACATCATCTACGTTTCTTTATAATACTTTATTTTGTTTGTTCCGAGTACAACAGGAAACACGACGACACTGCTTGGAATTTGTCCTCGTAATGTCTGTCGTTTGTATTTAAACGGTTTCAGTGGTATTTATTCTTTTTACCGAGTTCAAATTCTGCTGAGGACTTGCCTTTCAACTTTTCAGTGTCGATAAAACAAGTACCAGTTGAGCACTGGAGTTGTTGTAAGTAGCTTTATCCCTCCCCTCAAATTGCTGGCCTTGTGCTAAAATTTGAACCCATTATTAATGGTTTCACATCCTGCTCTCTATCAGTTTGGCAATACGGTTGGTGGAAGTTCTTTGGTAGCAATTTATAGAAATCTTGACGTTCTCGGGGAAGCTCTAGGCGTCGACCAGGATGAACTAGTTTATCCATTTCGGAGCACTTTCGGACCCGGTACGATCATGGATAATTTCTAGATATCCCTGGCTGGAAGCGCTTTCAGGCGGAACAGTCCGAGATGCTCTCTATGCACTTTTGCAGTATCCAAATATTGCTGATTTGTGGAGTTCTGGCGAACAGCTGCTATCGCGTGTGGAACGAATCCGATTATGAGCCGAATCCATCGTCAGCATTACCCCCACCAGCCAGGGCAGGTGATGTTCCTGTCAAGTGGTTATGACAAAAGAGGTTGTGTGGTGGATGAGGCTGAAATAATAATAATGATTTCAAATTTTTGTTACAAGTGGGCGGAGATTAAGTCGATTACATCGACCCCAGTACACAACTGGTACTTAATTTATCAACCCCGAAAGGATGAAAGGCAAAGTCAATCTCGACCGAATTTGAACTCAGAACGTAGCGGCAGACGAAATACCGTTAAACATTTCCTCCGGCGTGCTAACGATTCTGTTAGCTCACCGCCTTAATAATAATAATATAATATAATTCTTTTATTTGTTTCAGTCATTTGACTAAATTTAGTCGAGCAAGTCGACCCCAGGACTTATTCTTTTTAAGCCTAGCACTTATTCTGTCGCTCTCTTTTGCCGAACCGCTAAGTTACGGGGACGTAAACACACCAGCATCGGTTGTCAAGCGATGTTGGGGGGACAAACACAGACACACATACATACATACACACGCACACATATATATATTCGACGGGCTTCTTTCAGTTTCCATCTACCAAATCCACTCACAAGGCTTTGGTCGGCCCGAAGCTATAGTAGAAGACACTTGCGTGTTTCAGTCATTAAATATTACTAATTGTTTTAACCGTAAATGAGATAGGTTGAAATCTAATAACCCTAACCCCTGTCTCTGGAAAGGATAATGAAGTGTAGGGCTTGTTCTTTAAAAGTTCCGATGGTCAAGGTTGGAACGCCTTCATGATAAAGCTCTGCTCAATCAGACACAATTTGACGTTTTGTTTGCACTTTTAGTCAACAAAGAGAGAAGGCCAAACAAATGATTTTTTTTTCTTGTGTTTTCTTTGTTTCAATTAAAAATTGTAAATTCGCATTTGAGTTAGTCCAGCACTGCAGAGACTGCCTTGTGGTATTTGTTTCAGCCCTCTCAGTTCAGATCCCACCAAGGTCAACTTTGTTTTTCATCTTTATTCAGGGCAGCAGATTGGTGGATTTGTAAGACCCCCATCACCACCTGCCATCCCATATCTTGTGGTATTTTGATTGACTTATTTTATATTCTGGGGTCCATTTGACCTTTTGGGATCCATTTTGTTGTTAAATAAATTGCTTAGGCTTCTACAATGCATAAAATATTTTAAGAATTTTTTTTTTATACAGGAGTTGGTGTGTGGTAAGTAGCTTGCTTCTCAACCACATGGTTCCAGGTTCAGTCCCACTGTGGCAACTTAGGCAAGTGTCTTCTACTATAGCCTTGTGCTAACCAAAGCCTTCTGAGTGGATTTGGCAGATGGAAACTGAAAGAAACCCATCATATATGTATGTATGTATGTATGTATGTATGTATGTATGTATCTGTATTTATCCTCCACCATTGCTTGACAACTGATGTTGGTGTGTTTACGTCCCCATAACTTAGCGGTTCTGCAAAAGTGACTGATAGAATAAGTCGTAGGGTCGATTTGTTCAAGTAAAGGCAGTGCTCCAGCATGGCTACAGTCAAATGACTGAAACAAGTAAAAAAAAAAAAAAATAGAAGCAAAATTCCTAATAATATTTAATTCTAAAAATGTAATAGGTTTTTTTTTTAAATAACATCAAATGGCTGTGAGGGCCCAGTAAAGTAAAATAAGAATCAAATGGGTCCACAGATTAAAAAAAAAAGAAGTTTTTTAATAGTTGAGCCCCACTTCTCTCATATAGAATCCATACTATTGCAAGAATCCAAGCCTGGTCTCCAGTTTTGGGATTCCTTCCTCCCTCTCTCACTAAAGTTCTGTAAAGAATCATGAGCATTGCTTTCCCTCGTC
>NC_069006.1:26614477-26621088 GCF_001194135.2 Octopus bimaculoides
GTGTCTTGTTGTGTATATGCATATATATATATATATATATATATATACATACACACGTGTGTGTGTGTGTGTGTGTGTGTGTCTTTGTGTCTGTTTGTTCCTCATCACTACTTGACAACCAGTGTTGGTGTCAATCAGTTTAACTAAATCCCTTCATGGCAGTGTTCCAGCATGGCCACAATCAGACGGCTGAAACAAGTAAAAGAAGCATTTTGCCCTGGTGTATTAACCACTCTACCCCTTTCACTGCCTTATATAAGTCCAATACTATCAAAACACCACAAGTTGTATCTTTGTACCAATTTATTCTCGTTCATACTCATCACTTTAACTTTTGAACACCTTTCATAAGTTTACTGGATTGAGGTTGCCCTGGGTTAAAAATCAAGTCCTGTTTTCAAAATGAAGAACATAGATCAATGTGGTTGTGGATCCTCTGTATGTCTGAAGGCTGTGGGATGGTCACATCTGGAATATCTTTTACCATAAGTTTATTTTTTTTTTCCTGATTAACCGCTTAGCATTTAAACCAGCCAAAATCTTCCACCCATTTTATGTTCACACTGGCCAGATCCAGCCTCTCACACCTATCCTACAATGTCATTCTAAAAACAAAACAGTAACATCATTGAAATCTCAAAGTTATGAGATAATCCATGATTAATTCAAATCGATGGGAATCAATAAGCATTTTGTTTGAGGAATATTAAACAGTCAAGGCTAACTTTGAGGTTAAAAAGAAACCTGCTAACGAGGAAGTGTGCTATTTATAAATTGACAGGTCATCAAGTACAGGCTGAAATCCCTTTTCTCTACTGAAGCTTTTATTGATCTCTTTATTTCTTTTCAGATACTTTCTGCTCTTGATATCTTACAACCACCACACATAGACTTCTTTCATGAAATGTATCCTTTGAGAAATGATTCTTCATAAAGACTTTTGTTGTCCATTAATTTTATTTCACTGAGGTCACTTAGAAGCTTAATAAACTTGTTGCAGTAATTAATTATTAGTTATTGAATAATAATTGTCTTTTCCTCACCAAATTTCTAATCATCCTTTTTATTGTTTCTTGTATTAAATGTGGCAAAACCAAAACTTGTTTTTTCACCACCTTGTGATGGGGTGTCTTTCAGCCATTCTCCTTTCTCACATCAATATATAATATTGGGTATTTATTGATTTTCTTCTGGGACTGTACTCGATGGGTCTTTATATATCTTTGTGCAGAAAACAAAGGTTTGGGTCTTTAAGTGTCTGGTCCTTCCTGTCTTGGTCTATAGTTGAGACTTGGACACTGTCTGGGTGCTTTTGGGAGCCACCTTGAGTTCCTTTGGTACTAGGTCACTTTGCTAGATTATGGATTACCATTGATCAGATTACATATCCAACCAGATTACATGATTCAACCCAGAAACTAAGATGAGTCCTGTTACTTGTATGATTCTGGACCCCAGCTCAAACTGTTTGGCCATGTTGCTCGATCTTCCTGGCTTAGACCCTGCTTACTGTGTTCTCTTCGCTGAGGATTCAACTGGGTTGACAGCTTGTGTTGGTCAAACCACATGCCACATGGTCACGGCAGAGGTGGGGACTGAGTGGGAGGACTGGGATGTATCAACATGCTGCAACTCTGCATACACCCACACCTTACCTGAACTGACCTATACGTTGCTGATGAGGTCACAATAAAACCAAAGCATGGTCAGGTTGTTTACCATGGTTGGTGAAATAATTAAAATAATATTTAGACATTAATTAAAGTATTTCTAACAAAGTGCAAATTAGATATATTAACTGCAGGTACCACTAACTGCTAAACTTCTAAGAATGGACTAATTCCTTAATATAGAGCTATAAACATTTACATTCAATATTTTGTTATCAAATAAGCTGCCTGACTGTTGTCCTGGACTTGCAAGAAGCTATCAGTCAAGCCCAGATATGTTGTTGCATGTTTCAAATCTCTCTCTCTCTCTCTTTATCTCTCTCTCTCTCTCTCTCTCAACAGGTCACAAGGTAGCTACTGAGTCTCTATGCAGTTGCTTGGTCTATTAGATATATTAGCCAAATTGAGGAAGGTGCATGGCTTAGTGGGACCCATTAGTGCCCCAATCTTTTCATTCAATTTATTACCAAAAATCTTTATACAATTTTATCTGATACTAAATATATAAAAAAAAAATTTTATTATGATATTTGAAGCACTGACCAACAAAAGATATCTCAGAAAAATACAAGCATTGCAGAAGTATGATGGATTATCCTTCTGGTCCTAAAAAAAGGGCCATGGGCGCTAATGGGTTAAGGCTTATGATTGTGAGTTTGATTCCTGGTGGTGCATTGTGTCCTTGAGCAAGACACTTATTTCACTTTATTGCTCCAGTCCATTCAGGTGGCAAAAATGGGCTGTACCTGGACCAGCCTTGTCACATTCTGTGTTGTGCTGAATCTCCCTGAGAACTACATTAAGGGCATGCAGGTCTATGGTACACTCAGCCACTTGCACCTTAATTCCATGAGCAGACTGTTCTGATGGTTGGATCAACTGGAACTCTTGGTTGTAATCAGCAGAGCGCTAGAGTTTCTTTTATTAGCAAACTAGCTCACAACTTAACAGACACATTTAAGAGATGAGGAATTATGTACATTATTTACATTTGACAGATATTTGTCTTCACCTTGTTTGTTGTTAACACAACATTTCAACTGATATACCCTCCAGCCTTCATCAGGTGTCTTGGGAAAATTTTGAACCTGGGTTCTCGTTTCTAAGGCATTTTTCAATGTTAGGAACGAGAACTCAGGTTCGAAATTTCCCCAAGATGAAGGCTGGAGGGTATATCAGTTGAAATGTGTTAATAACAAACAAGATGAGGACAAATATCTGTCAAATGTAAATAATGTAGTCCTAGATATATAATGGTTGGGAGGCAAAACGACTACTTTTGGTTGGAATGTCTTTGAATCCATTGATCTGCAGCATCGGGGGTTGAGCAGCAAAATAAGTTGGTTATGGCCAGCTAGAAGTAGCAACTCTTTGTCTCTAAAAATCACACCATGATGAGTTAGAAAAGTTGGAAAATGACACATTGAATAGTGTAGTCTTAGTTGCATTTAGTCTGAATAATAGAATTGTCACATCTTGAATATTTTTGTTGCCACATGGTGGTGGAGTCTGCAGGACAAGGAGGTGATCCACCATCAATGCATCATCACCATTCAACGCATACCATTAAATCTTTTGTCCTTCCATGACCTCTCCTCCCTATTTTTTTGTATCTGTCTTATATTTTTTATATCTGCTTTATGGAAGGTGCATGGCTCAGTGGTTAGAGTGTCGAGCTTATGATTGTGAGGTTGTAAGTTCGATTCCTGGACCGGGCTGTGTGTGGTGTTCTTGAGCAAAACACTTTATTTCACATTGCTCCAGTTCACTCATCTGTAGAAATGAGTTGCAACATCACAGGTGCCAAGCTGTATCGGCCCCTTTGCCTTTCCCTTAGGTAACATTGGTGGCATGGGGAGGGGAGGCTGGTATGCATGGGTGACTGCTGGTCTTCCATAAACAACCTTACCCAGACTGGTGCCTCAAAGGGAAACTTTCTAGATACAACCCCATGGTCATTCATCACTGAAAGGGGGTCAAGACAGTCATAACTGTCGTGACTAGTGAGAGAGAACTAAAGGCATTTGGTGGTGGAGCGAAAGGTTTACCTGAAATACTGACTTGTCTTTAGATAATTGTTATTTCCTTAATAATTGAAACTAGCTATGTGGTAACAGAACTAATGCAGAGTGATCTACACAAAATCATAGTCTCCCCGCAACCGCTTACAACAGACCATATCAAGGTGTTCTTATACCAAATACTCAGAGGTAAGCTTACCTACTTTTCCATTTTGTTTCTTTCATCTCCATCATCATGCATGTAAGTATATATATATATGGAGGCACATGGCTTAGTGGTAACAGTATTGAACTTGCGATTGTAAGATTATGGTTTCAATTCCTGGACTGGGTGATGCAACATTGTGTTCTTGTGCAAAAGAACTTCACTTCATGTTGCTCCAATCCATTCAAGTGTAGAAATGAATTTAGCTTGGAGAAGGATGGGCTCTACCAGGCTTTCCTGTCCTAGATACACTGTGTACCTAGATTACAAATAATAATATTCTGTAGCCAATAAAAGAAATTATTATTATTATTATCCTGCCTTCTGAGTTATCTCTGTCATATCTCTCAGCTCCATCCCACAGCTTAGAGACACAACACTTTTCTCAAGACGTGTGCTGTTCCAAGTATTGCTGCCAAATGATTCCATTATTATTATTAATTAAGGTGGCAAGCTGGTAGAATCGTTAGCATGCTGGGCAGAAATGATTAGCGTCATTTTGCCCGTCTTCACATTTTGAGTTCAAATTCCACTGGGTTTGATTTTACCTTTCGTCTTTTGCGGATTGATAAATTAAGTACCAGTTGAACATTGGGGTCGACTTACCCTCCCCCTAAATTGCTGGCCTTGCGCCAAAATTTGAAACCATATCATTATTATTGTTGTTATCATTATTTATTTAAATTAAGTACCAGTTAAGTACTGGGGTTGATGTAATTGACTATACCCCTCCCCCAAATTTCAGGCTGTGTGCTTATAGTAGAAAGGATTATTATTATTATTATCATTATTTAAAATCTCTTCTTTGTTCTTCAGGCTTACGCTACCTTCACATGGCCAGAGTAATCCACCGTGACATCAAACCTGGGAACTTACTTGTAAATAGCAATTGTGTCCTCAAGGTAAGTTGTTGTCTCTTTCTTGTCATTGTTTCTGCTTCTTGACAACCTTCTTCTTCTCCTCTGCGGTTGCTGACATGGCTGGGCACTGGTGAGCATGTGCTCAGCCAGTTCAGTTATTTATTATTTTGTTCCTTGTTATTTGTACACACGCAAAAAATACACATACATTTATATATATATATATATATATATATATATATATATCATACATACATATGACTGACTGACTTTCAGTTTTTTTACAAGGCTTTGGTCGGCCTGAGACTATAGTAGAAGACAGTGTTGCCCAAGATGCCATGCAGTGGGACTGAACCCAGAACCATGTGGTTGGGAAGCAAATTTCTTACCACACACCCACATTTGCATCTATATCAACTTCTTTATGGGGACCAGTATGTGTCTCTTTATTCCATTACTATCAGAAAATGCACAATGCCATCAAAAGCTTTGTATGTCAGCATTGCCAAATGCCATACTGTGTAATCCTAAAGTCCAGGGTTCAAACTGACTGTGTGGACGTTGCGTGAGTTTACTCTACAACAACTTCTGATTGCTCCAGGCCTTGTTAATGAAAACTGTGTGGAGTCCTTTGTATGAATTTTAGCCATAATTAAAAGGGGTTCACTCTTATCATGCAGTGTTGCACTGATTCTGAAGATTACATTAGGAGTCCACGTGTGTTTGGAATACTCAATCACTGCAGCTCTAATAGAAGGAGGACTGAACTGTAATTCTAAGGGCTGGCCATGGTATGCCAATTCTGCCTCAGCCTTATGTTAAAAGGACCAGTTCTCTATAAAGTAGTAAACCATTTCCACAAGACTGTAATGATGAGGCTTTGTGGATTGAATCCATGAAGGATCTCATTATTGTCAGCCTGTTCATTACTCCATGATGCCCCGACGATGATGATGGTGGGATCAGGATTGGCAAGAGGGAGACTGAATTATATTCAACTCTTCAACATTCAGATTATTCTGTCAAATGTAATGCTTCTTGATTTAAATAGCTTTCAATTAATTATGCATTATTTCATAGCTTTGAGATTTCAATGGTGATTGTTTATTTTTAGATTGACATTGTACGGTAGGTGTGAGAGGCTGGATCTAGCTTGTTTAAATGCTCAATAGTTGAATATATTTATTACACAAACAAAATATGTTGTTGGAAAAGAGTAACATTTTGATAGTTGAAATGAAAGCATAAAGTGTTTGACTTTAACACACACACACACACACACACACACACACACACACACACACCATATTTTTCCTGTTTCTCACTCCTTTCTTTCACAGGATACATTGTCTTATCCCTTTCCTGTATCTCTGTCTCTCTCTCTCTCTCTCCATACTCTTTGCATCCTTCTTTTCTTTCAGATGTTATAGTTAATGATGATGATGTTGTTGTTGTTGTTGTAGATCTGTGACTTTGGTTTAGCCCGGGTTGAGGAACCTGATGAAGATACACACATGACGCAAGAAGTGGTCACTCAATACTATCGAGCTCCTGAAATCCTAATGGGAGCGAAACACTATACCTCTGCTGTTGATATCTGGTCCGTTGGCTGCATTTTTGCTGAGTTGCTTGGAAGACGAATATTATTCCAAGCCCAGGGCCCCATCCAACAGGTAAACACATTTACAGGCTGTGTGTGTGTGTGTGTGTGTGTATAAACATATACATACATACATATATATATATATGTATATATATATACATATATATATATATGTATATATATACATATATATGTATATATATACATATATATGTATATATATACATATATATGTATATATATACATATATA
>NC_069006.1:26625552-26636866 GCF_001194135.2 Octopus bimaculoides
TATATATATATATATATATATATATATATATATATATATATATCTACATGTGTTTGTTTGTGTGTGTGTATATATGATGTGTGTATAGGATGCAAGAGGTATTTGGTTCTTCGAGAAAACAACTCTAATCTAGCAAAGCACAAATGTCTTTCAATAAAAATTGATGCACATGTTCTTCCCAGTCTTTCTGATAATAATATTCAATGAATTTATCATCAGCTACAATGACTACTTCTCTGCAGACCGGAATTATTAACATTCCTGCACTAAGTGGTCCTTATTTGTTTTTGGACATCATCTGGACAATGTTGGCTTTTATTGTGAGGATGTTGATCAGTCTCCATTGCAGCAATGTTCCAAATGCTGTGGTCCATGGGATGTGAATCTGGAAAGATTGGAGGCCACAAGTTTGGTGTCACATGATTTTAAAGATTGTCTGACGTTCATTCCTGGATTATGTAGGCTTTCAGAAAAGGTATTGAGGTTTGTTGAATTGCTTATGGCTTTCCATTATATACTTCATCCATTCAGGGCTTAACAACCATCTCCAAGCACTTCAATATATCAATTCTATAATTAATTCTAAGACCCTGTGAAAAGAACATACAGTGGAATGACATGACCTTCATTACTCACCATTCCTAAAACCATCACAGTTGCTGGAAACTTAGTGTGCAGCATTCTGCAGACATCACAAGGATCTGCATCAACAAAGACCCAAAACATGCTATGTTTGGGACTACTTGACAAATCAAATCGTTTTCCCATGTCTTTTGCAGGCATGAATTGGCCTCTTCTCCATATATGTGATTTTTAATAAAAGTTTTTATGCACCACAGTTGTAATAATTTACGCTGACACCTGAAGTTCTTTGGTGGTGGCCTTCATTAATTTTCTAGGATCATTATCAATAATGTTTTGAACCTGTTTGTTGAATTGCAGTGTCTTCATAGTCTCTGAACACTTAGAATGTTTTTCTGTCCTTGTTACAGTTGAAACATTCCCGTCAGAAGCTTCCAATTCCATCTGAATTCTGTGCACTAAAGATCTGGCAACAATTAAAAAGTTGGGCAATTTCTAAATTGCTGTGTTCCACACACATGGCTACAAGGATTGCATGTTTTTCATTTCTTGTGCCTAAATCACAAAAATAATTATAAAAATTCCCACCATTGACAAAATTCTTTGTGGTATTCAGTTTACAAGTGTTTATGAGTTGAAATTCTGCTGGGCTTTACTTTCTGGGAAGGGGTGGGGTTGTGCTCAATTAAATAACACAGTGATGTGCTGGAATCGATATAAACAACTAACCCTTCTCCTCCACATTTCTAGCCTTGTGTAAAATTATGAATATAAACATTTCTCATTTTATCTCTCTTTATTTCTTCCTTACAGCTTGATCTCATAACAGATTTACTTGGTACTCCGAGTTTGGAAGACATGCGAACAGCATGTGAAGGAGCCAAAGCACACATGCTTCGTCAGCCACATAAACCAAATTCTTTCACTGCCCTCTACTCCTTGTCTAGTCAAGCGACTCATGAAGCTATACACCTTGTCTCCCGCATGCTTGTTTTTAATCCAGTAAGTTTTAAATTCTGAAATTTCTTTTCACTGCCTGATAATCCCTTACTGAGTCAGAAGTTAATTAATTTTTGTTCCAGCCCAGCATTGATCAAATAAGATTTATGGTCAAAGGCGCCATATCTGTATCCACTCCTGTTTTTTTTTTGGTGGGGGGGGGGGTTTAGCACAGTGTGTCCAAGATGAAATTGTCCACTGTTTCCATGCCCTTCTTTTCAAGACAGTAGTGTATGATTTAAGAGGGATTTAGCCTGTCTTTCTCACAGATTGAGTAATCAGGAACAGGTTCCTTGGTTGGCTCTTTGCTGTTGTTTAGTCCTAGGTTAGCATAGTCAACGAGTCATATGATCAAACAAATTTTTGCTATGATTTTTCTCTCTCTAATTTGTTAATTTGATTCTAATTGTTGAGCCCTTCTTCTAATTTTAGAATTGTAACCTGTTCTGTTACATACATCTCCACTGTATTTCAATCAGTTTGCTCTCCAATTGTCTTTAATTTTATTAACTTGAAGTGTGACTTGATCCTTTTTCACGTTAAAATAGGGACCAGTCATATCTTCATCTTCTTGCTTGTTTCAGTCATTTGACGGTGGCCATGCTGGAGCACCGCCTTCAAAATCTTTCAGTTGAATGAAACGACATCAGTACATTTTTTTTTAAAGCCTGGTACTTATTCCATCATTCCGTTTTGCTGAACTGCTATATGTTACTGGAACGTAAACAGACCAACACTGGTTGTCAATCGGTGGTAGAGGACAAACACACACACACACACAGAGGCTTCTTTCAGTTTCCGTTTACCAAATCCACTGACAAGGCTTTGATTGGACTGAGGCTATAATGGAAGATGTTTGGCTAAGGTGCCATGCAGTGGGACTGAACTTGGAACCATGGGGTTGGGAAGCAAGCTTCTTACTACACAGCCACGCCTCTTAAGTTTATTAAATTGATTATATCCCTGCCTCTAACTTTATTTTCTTGCACTTCCATTAGAAATTTCCCTGATTGTTATAATCATCCAGATTAATTATTGTCATATTAAAGACTTGTACATTTCTTCCCTTTCAGGACAAACGAATATCAGCAAGCGATGCTTTATCTCATCCCTACATAGACGAGGGTCGTCTGCGATACCATTCCTGTATGTGTAAGTGTTGCCACAATGGCCCCTCCACCCGCCAATACACCACAGAATTTGAACCCTCCTGTCACCAGCCTTTTAACTACGACTTTGAAGACGACTTGATATCTGTGCAAAAGGTCAAAGGTGGGTAAATTCACAGGAATTGAGATTATTGTCTCTAAAATGTAACAACTTTACACAGAGAACCCCTACTTTCCTGAAGCTATGGAAATAGTTATGTATAGAAACAGATTGACTGCTTGTATATATATATATATATATATATATATAATAACGAAGGTGGCTAGATGCAATATAAAATCAAAAAGGAAAGATTCAAATGTCATTAAAAGTGACTGAGGGTGCAGGGTAGCACCTACATTGCTAGAAACAAGAGTCAAAGACTTATAGCCATGAAGAGCACATTGTCTATGTGCTGACAAGGGAGATAACTGCCCCACAGCAAGTGAGGTCACAATACTAGCAAGCTAGTTTTGCTCGGAATTAAAGGACATCAGTAGTGATTACTCAATCACTTATGGTTAAGCTAAATCCTACCTATCAATATTTACCATATGAATCAATGAATGATTCAGCAAATTGGTAATGTCAAAATTATTTTTTTAAAGCTGAAAAACATTTTCACTAATTATTATTCAGTTTCATGTAACCATTCATCAGACAACTGTGATAATACAGAATAATTAAATTATGTGAGCATATGTAATATAGTATTTAGTGAATACAGTTCAATAATGAATAAGCATTTCAATCTGATTGAGTAAATAGTTTCCTGAAGAATAACAGTGTATAATTGGCTGCCAGTGGGAGTTGATCGTAGAATGGAAATGAATATAAATAAAAGTGGAATAAAAAATTTTTTTAGATAAATGTATAAAAATGAGTAAACAAAACTACAGAATAAAATAGACTATGTCCATATATGGGAATTGCAAATAGAATGGATAAAATAAAGTAGTAAAAGAGGGGTTTAAAATTGAGACTAGAATTAAAGTTAAAGATTAAAGCTGTATTTGAGAATAAAATATGTAGACAAGTAAAAAAATGCACTAAAGAAAAAGACTGTTGACACAATGAAATATAGGTTTGGTGAGATTGTTGAAATGCTTAAATGGAGACATATTGATGTATGCAGTGTGCAAGAAGAACAATGAAGTGGAGCCTCAACTAAACCACTCATGGTCAGAGGACATAAATACAAAATAAAGGAGAGTAGTTATGCTATGGGGTGTAAAGGGACCCTTTTAATGTGTTAGATGTCTTATGAACAACATAACCAACCCACAAGCATGTCAACCCAGTGAGTTACAAATGACCTCTGTAATATAAAATTTGACTGTTAAAGTTAGAAACTTGATGAATTTGGTACATTGGCCAGACAGGTACTGTCTTGTAGGCTCACCACCCTTTTAAAACAAGGAACAATTACAATACATTAAATCACACACTTTAAAACAAAACTAAACAGAAAAAATATCAACAGATAATATATCAGAACACAAAGCTAAAATGGGTTACAAAAGTAGAAGATTTTTCTTGAGTTTCATAAGGCCCATTCCCAAAGGAGGCAGCTTGAGGTCAAGATTTACTCACCACCTTTCCTAAGCTGTTGATGGTCGTGTTGTCAACTTATTCAAAGGTGTATAAGTATGTACTTAAGCAGATGTTCATACACATAAACATATAGGCATACAGGTACATCTATGGACAATATATCAATTTTATTTTCTATTTTCTATTTCCAGAAAAATTGCATAAATTCATAGTGGAACAGCAGCAGCGGAACAAGAGGATCCCATTGTGTCTGAATCCCAATTCAGTTGCTTTTAAAACATTTGCTAGGTAAGCGTCCGGCCAGCCCAGTGGCCTGAGCATTTGTACAAAATAGTGTGAATCCTTAAAACTATCAATGCATTTCAGAAAAGAAGAAAATGAAGAAAAAACAAACACAAAGACATAACATAATTCATAATTAAGTGGAAACCAAGTACAAGAAAAAAAAAAGTATATATACACATATTCACACGTTTGTGAGTGTGTGGTGTGCACATACAAACATATATACACATAAATGTTTGTGTGTGTGTTTGTGTATAATATATATTTGCTCCAGTATGACCATGGCCAACAGGCTATAGTAAATGAGCATACGTACATCTATGTGTACATATGTATTTTTCTTTGTGTGAGTGTATATTTACATATACTTGTATATATAAGCATATGTGTGTATATATAAGCATATGTGTGTATATATATATATATATATATATATATATATAATGTGTGTGTATATATATGTGTGTGTGTGTTCATGCTTTATCATCATTTCAATATCCACTTTACCATGTGTTCATATGGGTCAGGAGTTTATTGAGGAAGATTTTCTATAGCTGTATACCCTTCCTGTTGCCATACAGTTGTGTGTGTGTGTATATATATATATATATATATATATATATATGTATATACATCCATACACACACACATTCGTGAATATATATATGCATATGTATACATATACACTCACACACAGGCATACAAATTTTATATAGGTGTAATTTATATATGTAATATATATTAAATATACTGCATCTTTGTGTGAGTGTGTATTTATATATATATATATATATATATATATATATGCAATTTGTGTGAATATGTATGTATATGTTTATTTATAGAAGTGTATATGTTTTTATCTGTATGTTTATATTCGTGTGTGTATATGTTTGGAGGGAGAGAGTGAGTTGAGAGGGTGTGTGAACAAGGCTTTTTGCCAGTGGATAGGAAAAGAAAGGAGTAAAAAATAGTGTAGTAAGAAGATGGAAATACTACAAAATAACTCTGTTCCTTGTGAACTGTTGGCCCCTGTTTTTATTTTCACCACCACTACCACCATTTGTAATCTTTCATAACTACTCTGATCACCTTTGCTATTATCACAACCATCACCACGGTCCGATGAGCAGGATGGACGTACTTGACCTACTAAAAATAACACAAACAAGAAGAAACAATGCATTGGAGAATGTGGATATAACCAAAGAAAGATAAGTATTGGTACCATTGCGAATAGGGTTTCATAGATTAGGGGCTGGATAATTATGTTGCAATTCGCAGGAACTCAGACACTATGTCACCACTGCGATCCACCCACCCCACTCAATTCATCACAAATGTTGTTGTTGCTGTCATTATCGTTTATCACTATTTTATTTAATCAACAATTGTCAGGATGGATGGAGAGAGATGGATTGTTACAGTCTTGCCAAAGAAATGAGATGTTGTAATGAAGACAGGGGCTGGGTGGGTGAAAAGCCCAACAAAAGTTGAAAAAGAAAGAAGGCAGAAAACATATTGAAACAAAAACAGTTAAAGTTGACAAGAACACAAAATTTGGAAAATTCTTCTAAAAAAGGGACAGATGGATTGTATTTTAGAGTGGGGCCAATGATGTTGAAACAAGGCATTATTTTGGTTTTTAGAGAAAGAAAAAGAAACTTATGGTGAAAAATTAATTAATATATAATCAAGGTCCACTTTGCCTTTCGTCTTAACAGGGTCAATAAAATAAGAACCAGTTGAACACTTGGGGTTGATGTACTCAACTGACTCCTTCACACGAACTTGCTGGCCTTGTGCCAAAATTCGAAAGCATTATTAAGATGGTGAGCTGGCAGAATTGTTAGCATGCTGGCCAGGATACTTAGCAGCATTCTGAGTTCAAATCCCACTGATGTCAACTTTACCTTTTATCCTTCCAGGGTCGATAAAATAAGTACCAGTCAAGTACTGGGGCTCGATGTAAACTGACTTTCCCCACTTCCCCAAGCTTGCAGACCTTGTGCCAAAATTTGATACCAATATATCTTATGTCTTAGACCTCATTAGGACAAAGCTTATCCTGGCTTCTGAGGTGTCAGACAACAGAGTTGAAGGCCTCAACCGCTGGATAGGATGCAAGTCCATAAAAAGTTAAGTCTCCAGCTGCTAGTAAGATCAGCCACTTGTAGAGTAAACTGGAACAATATTAAATAACATTGCACAATGGAGACAATGTAGCACATGATGTGGGAAGTGAACACAATGGCCTTATGGTCATGTGCCCTCTAACAAAAAGGCTTTATGCCTTCTCTCTCTATATATATATGTGTGTGTGTGTGTGTATATATGTATATATATTGATGTTCATCTTTATGTTTAATTATAATAAAAACAATTTTACATTAATCTGATGGGTTACTCCATACTTTTGTAGAGTCTTAAACAAGAATATTCTTGACTGGCTTTCAAGTTTTGGTCACCTAAACCAGTCTGATGATGGCATAGCTGGCTGAAACTTCAAAGTCACTGTCAACATTCTTGCTTAAGAATAACAAGTATATGTGTGTGTGTGTGTACATAATGTGCTGTTGACCAGTTTTCCTTGGACCAAATGCCAACATAGTAGATATTGGTCTGCTCAAGGTTGACCCAATGTAGAAGACAGAGCCAGTCCTCTGTTCTCTGGCTTCAAAGATGTTGACTCTAGGTCAAAAACCTTTTGGATACAGCACATCACTTACAGCTTCAAGCACTTCCTTCCCCCCCCCCCTATTGCTCTTCCCCTCTCTCTGTGCATTTGCGATTGTGCATCTTCGTGTACAGCTGGGTTACTCTATATATCATTCTGTGCACAGATGTCGGTTTGTGGTGGAGGTTAGCGTTTTGTTCCTAAGTATATGTGTATTATATTGTGTTATATATGTTTGTGTGTGTGTGTGTTAACTGGTACTTCATTGGTTGTAACAACTAGTGTTCCAGTTGATTTGATCAACAGAAGATCCTTCTCATAACGTGCAAGTGGCTGAGCTCTTCACAGACACGCATATCCTCAATGACAGGAGATTCAGCATGATGAAGCTGACCCCTTTGAAATACAGGTACAACCCATTTTTGCCAGTTGAGTGGACTGGAGCAATAAAGTGAAATACAGTGTTTTGCTCAAGGACACAACACATCACCAAGTATTGAACTCATGACTGTATGGTCAGGAACTGAACACCTTAACCACTTAGCCATGCCCCTTCACTCTACTATATATATATATATATATATATATACACACACACACACACACACACACACATACACACAGGCACACACACACATATATATATATATACACACACACATGCATACACACAATTTAATGTCCACTTTTCCAACATTGAGAAAAATCTTTGTTACAACCAAATCCTCTTCCTATCACCCCTGTAGTAATAATTGTAGTAAAAATTGTTTGTCAACATAACATGGCAGTCATGGTTTAGGACTAATGTTGCTGTAATTTAACCCTGGGAGACATCGTGTCCAGCTGGCTATACGACACAATCTGTGTCTTTATATTTTCAAACAAGGGAATCTAGCATCCCCACTCAGCCCAAAACAATATCTGTGTATCGCAATTTCTGGGTTATTTCTCTTCATCGCGATACACAGATATTGTTTTGGGCTGAGTGGGGATGCTAGATTCCCTTGTTCGAAAATATAAGGATACAGATTGTGTCGTATAGCCAGCTGGAGATGATGTCTCCTGGGGTTAAATTACAGCAACATTCGTCCTAAACCAGAACTGCCATGTTATGTTAACAAACAATCTTTAAGTACTGTTGCTGAATATCTCACGTTGTGAGATTTGAAAATGGTAATTTTCTAAGGTAATATTTCCCCTCAATTTTTCCATCATGAACAGCTCATTGGCCAAACATGTTTTTATGGCAGATTGTAAACTATAATACAGTTTGTATGGATGTTAACCTTGTTTCTGTACAGCATGGAAACCCCAAGACAAGAGCATGGTACAGACACACTCACAATCTCATGCACATGCAAGCATACACACATACAAATATATACATACACACATACGTACACACTCTCGCACATACTTATACATGCACACACACACTCACACATACATATATGTACATACACATACACACCTAGTAGAAGCTTCTGACAGTTTCTGTCTACCAAATTGGACTCAACTCATTGATTAGCGTGAGGCCCTAGTCGAAAGAAGCTGCTCACAGTGTCATGCATTGAGGTCAATCCCTAACTAACCCTTGTGGTTCTGAAGCAAACCTCCAAACCAGATAGTGCCTATAATTTGAAATGTCTGCTTCCTGGTTTTACACTTCCTCCTACATACTTACTGGCAGCTGATACATAAATGCCAAACAGATGCATTCATTCCACATATGTGAACACCCTGCCATACTGCTTCTTGTACCATTAGAACTACTGTTGCTGCTACCACTACTACAACAATTAGTAGTTCTAGTAGTGATAAGGACTCTGTAGAGATACAAGATGCTTGCTATGTAAACTCCTTGCCCAACTTGCTAGAAATAGAAACCAAATCACTCCTGCCATTTTAACTCTTTAGCATTTAACCCAGCCATATCTAACTCAAATATTCTACTTGTTTTATATCCAAGCTAGCCATATCCAGCCTCTCACACCTACCCTGCAATGTCATTCAAAAAATAACCAATCACGTCATTGAAGTCTCAAAGCCGTGAGATAATCCATGACTAATTGAAAATAAAGTGAATAAATAAGGATTACATTTGACAGATTAATCAGAACACTAAAGGGTTAAATAAAAACACATTGGACAATGTGATCATGAGTTCCCTGCTCCTAAGACAAATTTGGGATGGTCATGGCTGGAATGCCTTTGATCATAGGTCTATTCAATCTGGCTTGACTAATAACCTTTAATTTCTTTTCATATCCATGAAAATTGGGCCCTTTTAATGTCGTGCCAACGTGTTTCAATTGACTGCGGAAATTAATCTAGAATTTGGAGAGATTTAACAAAATTATTGAATTAAACATTTGAGATACATTGTTGTTATTAACATTGGAATTCTTCGAATAATTAATTTGGGGGAGGGGGGATAGAGATATTTTTTTTAGATATTTATGCCAGGAATTTCAGGTCTTGAACCTAGCTTAGAAAGTCAGTATTTAGTCAGTTAAATTACATTTTGGTTCATTTATTTTCCAGTCATCATCAGGTATTTTGTTGTCTAATGTGTATCTAGGGATAGCTTCAAGTCTAAACTAATAATAAAACCCCATGTCTTAGTTTCTCTGGTAGAATGCAGTAATTCTGTACATATTGACCCCTTAAAATTTCACCCTTCAGCATTCAGACTACTCTGTCAAATGTAATGCTTATTTATTCATATTATTTCCAATTAAACATGGATTATCTCATAACTTTAAGATTTTGATGATGTGATTGTAAAGTTTTATAATAACTGTAGGGTAGGTGTGAAAGGCTGGATCTGGTTGGCTTGAATATAAAACAGATGGAATATTTGGGCTGGATATGACTGGTTTGAATGCTAAAGGGTTAAACTGGCTATATCTGGCCCAGATATTCCACCTGTTTTATGTTCAAACCAGCCGGATCTGGCCTCTCACATGTACCCTACACTGTCATTCTAAAAGTAAGAATCACACCATTGAAATTCCAAAGCTACAAGTATCATGAATTCTAAAGAATACGAATAAATGAGCATTGCATTTGGCTAAAATTGGCTGAATGCTAAAGGGTGAAGGAATGATAACAAAGTTGAGATCAAACTGATTGGAAATAGGTGTAATGTAACAAGTAATATATAAATATATCTGTCACTTTGGCATAGCAATACTAATAACCTGATAATGGAACTCAACAGGTATCTGCTTCAGAACAAAGCATCAGTTTAGCTTCTTATGATGGTATGGCCTTTTAGTGTATAAATGTAAACACTTTCCCAAATAAAATTGCATTTTAGAAGCCCTGGTGAAGCTACGAAGGTGATACACAAGCACTCAACTATCAGTGCATTGCATCTTAAAACAGGAACAGCTGTAAAGTAATGAAGTTCACAACATAATTTCTTATTTCCTTGTCACTTTAATTTCTTATATCTATATGTGTATGTATGTATGTATGTATGTATGTGTGCATATATATAAAACATTTTCTGTAATCTGTAGGTTACGAACTTTTGCTGTTGGATGACAAAAGTTTTAATTTCTTCCCTTCAAATGCATCTTGGCTCCCTATTTATATTTTTACTAATGTATCCTTCTTTAGTTTAACCCTCTTAATATTTAGTCATCTCTTCATTAAGTCTTGCTAATTATATGTGGTGGTGCTTCTAGGTTGTCAAAGCTTTGCTGTTTCACTTTTAAGGTTAATTTTATTATTTGGTAGAATCATGCAATGTTTGTTCTGCTCCTCACATTTTGGTTTCAAAGTCAGTGCTGCTTTTTATTCCACCAAAGTTGATAAAATACAGTTTCAGTCAAGTCTGGTGGATCTCCTCTGTCGACTCCAGTTGATATGAAAAAAATGAAAAAAACAATTGTTTGTTTCCATTTCTAGTTTGTCCAGATGGAAAACGGTTGCAACTCACAGAGAATGAAAGAACTCAGCCTCGATAATAATTTATTAATTTGTTGTGAATATATTTGAGGCCCTGCTCAACAGATCACAACAAATTATGAACACTGCTACAGTGCTCCCCCCCCCCCC
>NC_069006.1:26636918-26643057 GCF_001194135.2 Octopus bimaculoides
CCCCGCCTGATCCATTTCTACTTGCAACCAGCCTTCTGCTTCTCCTCTGCCCTTTCATTCAGTCGTCTCAAATATTTTTTCAGATTTGTTGTCAGGGTATGGCTGTACTGTGACACCACCTTCAAGACATTTTGGTCAAATCCTATTGACTCCTGTACCAATTCTCTTGCCCATTTTATCACTAAGTTCACCTTCTGTGCTTAGTGTCTGTATCGAGTTAGCTGCCCTTTAGGAATATAAACCTTTCAGAATTCACACATTTTGTATATAGCACATCTGTCAGTTGCAACAACGCTTCCAGTTGATTCAAACAACAGAACAGTCAGCTGGTGATATTAACATGCAAGTGGCTGAGTACTCCACAGACATGCATTCCCTTAATGTTGTTCTCAGGGAGATTCAGCAAGACACAGAATATGACAAGGCTGGCCCCTTTGAATTACATGTACAAATCTTCAATGATTCCAGATCAATGTACCACATAGCAATACTTGTATACTAGCTACAAAGTCAGACTGATTTCTGAGTCCATGGTCACCAGTCTGAAATCTTTTATCTATCTAACAACACCAGCTCATTATATAGTTTTGTCCTCTTACTTAATTGTAGTAGCATAGCTACTTCAAGTACTGATAGGGTTACGAGAACAGTAAAGTGTTTATGCTGTCACCAGAATTGTGTAAACAATGTAAGTAATTCTCTTAGTTTTTTTTCGTTTGTTTTTTTTTTGCTTTAGCCTCAACACAAAATTAAAAGATTTTTTTACTATTTTCTCTATCAAATATGTTAATATTAGTTTCACACTTGCAGAGCAGTGAGTTGGCAGAATTGTTAGCAGACCAAGCAAAATCCTTAGCGGCATTTCATCCATCTTTACATTCTGAGGTGGACTTTGCCTTTCAGCGTTTTGCAGTTGATAAAATAGGTACCAGAGGAGCCCTGGGGGTTGATCAACTTAATCCCCCAATCTGAAGTTGCTAACCATGTACCAAAAACTGAAGCCATTATTATTATTATTGTAAAAGTGGTGAGCTGGTAGAATCGTTAGCATGCCAGGCAAAATGCTGAGTGGTATTTCATCTGTCTTTATGTTCTGAGTTCAAATTCTGCTGGGGTCAACTTTGCCCTTCATCCTTTCAGGGTTGATAAAGTAAGTACCAGTGAAACACTGGGGGTCGATGTAATCGACTAGTCCTCTCCCACCAAATTTCAGGTTTTGTGCCTTTAGTTGAAAGGATTATTATTAAGACAACATAATGGCAGAGCCATTAGCATGCCGAGCAAAATGCTTAGTGATATTGCGTCAGTCTTTTCGTTCTGAGTTGACTTTTGCCCCTCATCCTTTTGGGGTGAATAAAGTAAGCACCAGTGGGGGTGGGGGTGTCAATGAAGTTGACTTAGACCTTCCCCTGAAATTGTTGGCTTTGTGTCAAAAAGTTGTTGCCAATATTAATTTCTTTTACTCTTTTGTAAGCCCTTGAGCAAGGTAGCTACATTTTTGTGAGCTCTCCTTCACCCTTACCTCACAGTTGAGAAGTAGGGGTCAACTGTAGGAAGTAGCATTCACCTGTGAAACTGGGTGCTCTGGAAAGTGCTACAGTCTTTAACCCTTTGGCATTTCAGTGGGCTGCATCTGGCCAAAATATTCTGCCCCTTTTTATGTTCAGACTGGCTAGATCCAACCTTTCACACCTATCCTTCAATGCCATTCTGAAATAAACAATCATGTGGCTGTGTAGTAAAAAGTTTGCTTCTCATCCTCATTGTTCTGGGTTCAGTCCTGTGGTGTGAAACCTTGGGCAAGTATCCTTTTCTATAGCCTCAAGCAGACCAATTTTCTGTGAGTGGATTTTGGTGGACAGAAATTGAAAGAAGCCTGTTGAGTATATATATTTGCGTGTTTTTGTCTGTTTTTACCCCCCACTGCTTGACAACCAGTGTTGCTTTGTTTACATTCCTGTAACCTGGCAAGTTAGTGAAAGAAACTGATAGAATAAGTACTAGGCTTAAGAGGAAAAATAAGCACTGGAGTTGATTTGTTTGACTAAAAATTCAGGTGGTGCCCCAGAATGGCCGCAGTCTAATGACTGAAACAAAGCCTTGCATTTGACAGAATAATCTGAATGCTGCAGACTTGAAATGCATTTGCTTGGTTGCCTGTGTGTATAAGAAACGAGTGTCTGCGGTCATCTGCTCAGGACTAATTAAAAATACTGTTCAACAACCATCATCATCATCATCATCAATACTCAGGTGTGTGGGGGTGGGGGCATGCAGTGTTGCTGCATTCACTGATATCCCCTTCAGCGACCCATCAAGTGCTCTCCCAGTCAGCCCCCCATATCCGTGACCCCATCTACTGTGACTATGTGGCATGTGGTCAACCAACATAAGCCATTGACCCAGTCGGATCCTCAGTGAAGCGAACACAATAAGCAGGGTCTGACTGAGAAGACCGAGCAACATGGCCAAACAGCCTGAGCCGTGGGATTCAGGAGGGCCATCAATAGGACAGGCACTGACTTGATCTGTAATCATTGAATCAGTTGTAACACATTTTGTGTTGTTACTCCTTAGTCTGAAGAGGAGGAGGAGGAGGAGGAAGGCACCAGTGCCTGTGGCCTTTTGGTCTCTCACAGGTTGACAGAGGAAATTGGAGTCAGTGGAGTAGAAGTCAGCTGAAGATAATTGTCTGTATGGCCTCGTTTGGATTATTGCAACATAATGGATTCTATTAAATACATTTGAATGTCAGGTAAAAGTGACAAATCAGTTAAATGTCCCAACCCCCAGAACAAGTCCACACTATTTGACAGCCTTCTCCCTCCCCATGATTTCTTTTTATACTCCCGACACCCGGGGTGATCTGAGGCTAAGATGCTGTGCAGTCAGTTTGAACCTGTCATCACATGATTGCAAATTGAACTTCATAGCTAAAGAGCAATACCTGGCCTCAATGCACTCAGACGGCATCGTCTATACCCAACTAGTGCCAGAGACAACAAGAAAATGTGGTACTTAATTGTTTCCCTATCTTTGCAGTCTGCAGCAGGTACCGTATCTTAGTGAGTTTGTTGAGCATTTTTGACTGAATGTTGTTAGTGTTGTGTGTGTTTTTAGTGTAGTCCAGTACAGCTGACTGTTTGGATAAAGATGTGAATTCTTGACTGGCTCTGATAGAAACAAAAAAAGAAGTAGAAACAAAAAAGAAATCTTTTCTTGCATGCAGACACAAGGGATGGGGTTGCACAATGCCACCCATTGTGTCAATGTGGGTAGAGCACAAAGGAAGAGAAAAATGCTACAGGAAAGAGTGCATTAGGGGTTTGTGAAAATGTACACACATTTATCTACAAAGCACGAAGGATACTTTCCAGAAATATAAACTAAGCTCTTTTTGAAAATATGAAACAAAAAATGAACTTTTCTCACTACACACACACACACACACATGCACACAAATATTGTCATTGCCTTGGTACATTTGTTTGTTTCTTCTTCAACTTCTTTTACCTCTCCACCCCTCTTCTAACCCTTCCCTACCCACACAAGAAATGCAATTTTTTTTTTTTTTTTTAAATATCTTCTTAACATCTCAGGCCAAGATTTTCAGCTGTCACACCCACACACAAGAAACAAAACAAAGCGGAAAAAAAAAAAGAAAAACTTCCATTTCTGCTAACTGCTGCATCGTTTCTCTCTGAAACCTTTGATTCTTGCACCAACCCCCATAACCCTTAATTTTTTTTTTCTGGTTTTATTTTGAAGTGTTGGGGAAGGGTGGACCCAGGGAGTGGGTAGAAGACATAAACATTGAGGTGGTGCAATATATATATATATGTATACATATATTTGTATATATATACATATACACACATATATATACACATGTATATATATACATACATATACATACATACATATATATGCATATATATGCGTACATATATATATATATATATATATACGTACATATATACATACATATAAACATATATTTGCATATATATATATTTACAGGTATATATATACACATATATTTATATATAAATATATAAACATATATGCACATATATATTTATATATATATATATATATATACATATATATATAAACATATATTTACATATATATATGTATATTTATATATATATATATATATATATATATTTACATATATATATAAACATAAATATTTACATATATATATATATATATATATATATAAACATATATATTAACACATTTATATATATATGTATATATACACATACATATGTGTATATATACACATATATATATATACATTTATATATATGTATGTGTATATACATATATGTATATATATATATGTATATATATATATGTATATGTATATATGTATATGTATATATGTATATGTATATATGTATATGTATATATATATATGTATATGTATATATGTATATGTATATGTATATATATGTATATATATATATATATATATATATATATATATATATATATATATATATATATATATATATATATATATATATATATATATATTGTGTTGTTGGACTTATTATCTTTTCAGAGTTCGATGCATCGAATGGACAATTTCATTCAGGGATATTGAGAATAGAAGTTTGTGTGCGTGTGTGTGTGTGTGTAACAATGTAAGAAAGAATATGAGTGACTGACCTGTATTTTTCAATCCAAGAATCTTCTTGTCAAGTATTAAATACTATTATTATTATTTTTATTATTATCATTATTATTATTTATTATTACTGATATTATATTATCTTTGTATCCCTTGTGATGGGGGAAAAAAATGAAAGTAAAACTATATAAAACAAAGCAACAAACAATATGAAAAACTAAATTACAAAAGTGCAAGCCACTTGAAATCAATTGTCAATATGCTAAATGTAATTAATTAAAAAATAAACAAATGAGAAAAAAAAGAATATAAGTGCAGGAAAATCTTTCTTTGTTGTTTTAATTATTACTCTTTGTTGTTGTGTTTCTTCTTATATCCTCCATCACTCTTCTGGTAATTAAATTACAATCATTAGCATTGATTGGACAAAACACTTTGCCAATATTTGTTGCAGATGATAAGGCAGTGGAGCTAAGCAGAATTGTTAGCATGACTGGGTGAAATGCGTAGGCAGTATTTTAGCCATCTTTACGTCCTGAGTTCAAACTCTTTCTGGATCGACTCCATTTCGGGGTCAATTGCATTGACTTACTCTCTGCTCTTAAATTGCTGGTCTTGTGTCAAAATTTAAAACCATTGTTATTATTATTATTATTACTACTAAGGTGGTGAGCTGGGTGAAATGCTTTGTGGCATGTCATCCATCTTTACGTTCTGAGTTCAAATTCTGCTGAGGTCGATTTTGCCTTTCATCCTTTCGGGGTCAATAAGTTAAGTACCAGTTAAGTTCTGGGGTCAATATGATGAACTGTTCCCACTCCCTTGAAAATCTAGGCCTTGTTCCTATAGTAGAAAGTGTTATGATTATCATCATCAAGGTAGTAAGCTGGCAGAATCGTTAACAAATTGGATAAAATGCTTCGCAGCATTTTGTCTGTCTTAATGTTCTGAGTTCAAATACCACTGAGGTCGACTTGGGGTGGGGGGAGGTCAGTAGTTTAAGTCCCAGTGTAACTGGGACTGATGTAATCAACTAGTTCCCCTTTAGTGGGAAGGATTATTATTATTATTAAGATGGTGAGCTGGCAGGATCCTTAGCTTGCCAGGCAAAATGCTTTGTGGCAATTTGTCTGCTGCTACGTTCTGCGTTCAAATTCCACTGAGGTCGACTTTGCCTTTCATCCTTTTTTGGAGTACCAGTTGTGTACTGGAGTTGATCTAATTGACTGGTCCCCCTCCCCCAAAATTTCAGGCCTTGTGCCTATAATAGAAAGGATTATTATTATTGTTAAGGTAGCAGCTGGCAAAAGGCTTAGCAACATTTCATCTGTCTTTACGTTCTGAGTTCAAATTCCACTGAGGTTCACTTTACTTCTCATCCTTTCAGGGTCAATGAAATAAATATTAATTGAACACTGGGGATCAACTTACCCCTACCTGTTCCCCCAAATTACTGGCCTTGTGCCTAAAGTTGAAACTTGTTTGTTCAGGTCA
>NC_069006.1:26643283-26644807 GCF_001194135.2 Octopus bimaculoides
GGTCCCCCTCCCCCAAAATTTCAGGCCTTGTGCCTATAATAGAAAGGATTATTATTATTGTTAAGGTAGCAGCTGGCAAAAGGCTTAGCAACATTTCATCTGTCTTTACGTTCTGAGTTCAAATCTTACCTTGGTTGATGTTGCTTGTCAGCTTTTTTTGGCATCCGTCAGTAAAATAAGATTCCAAAAGGGAGGGTGGGTATTGTGGTTTTGTTCCTAACTTAGAAATCATTATTATCATCATTATTAATATTGTTGGGTTTTGGCAGGGTTCTTATGCAAATGCCATTCATTTATTGTTTGATCAGAGAAAGGATAGTTCCCATAACCCTTTTTATAAGGAAAAGAGGAAGAAATATTGGCTTATGGTTTGCTGCCTGTCTGCAAATAAATTCTCACTGAAATGGGATCAGACTAGTGGCAACCAGCCCTTGCTAAAACCCCAACCCCCAAACTACAGCTTATGACAAACAGAGACACTACATAAGGGGTGGGACAATACATAGTCCATTTATTTGCTGCAGAATAAACCCTTTTCAAGGCACACAAGGGACAGAAAATGCCTCAAATACAATCCCAAACAGAAGTCATGTCTGGCATATAGTTCCCTTCTCTTCTTTATCCCTTTCACATTCACATTACTCTGTCGAAATTGTTTTCAGTTAATCATGCCTTATCTTGTTACTCTGAGATTTCAATGATGTGATTGATTATATTTAGATTGACATTGTAGGTTAGGGGTTAGGAGCTAGATCTGGCTGCTTTGAATATAAAACGGAGAATATTTGAGCAGAATATAGCTAGTTAAAATGCTAGAAGGGTTAATAATTTGTAGGAGTTATATATGTGTGTATGTGTGTATATATATATATATATATATATATATATGTGTGTGTGTGTGTGTGTGTATCCATGCATATATGTACATACATCTATATGTATACATACATGCATATATGGGTACAGGACATCAACAAAACGTTAAACACAAAGAGAAATGTTTTTTTTTTTGATGTCCTGTACCCACATACGCATGTATGTATACATATAGATGTAGGTATGTACATATATGTATAGATATATGCATATATTTATATATTATTTATATTATTATATGATCGAACGCTAAGCATCCTTTTCCAAGTAAGTATACATAAATATATATATATATATATATATATATATTTATATAAATGCCATAGTTTGTATATAATATACTACAGTTATGTTGAAACAGGTGAAATGGGTAAGTGCAGCATTGACAACAAAACATTTGTGGAGTAAATGATGGGCTAATTCGACTAAGCAACATGCTATGCATCTGTTTGTAGTATTTCAGGCCTTAACTTGTCATGGAAAATTGGGGGTGGGGGTTATGTGATTTTTGAACACACCACAAAGCTGTCAGTGGATATACTCTCTTTTGCAGCAGTCGGCGTTGTGTCTAACACAGCCCATCATCTGAAATGTTGAGACCTCCTTCGGGTTTGTTGTCCTACATCACTCATAAAGTAAATTTGGAGG
>NC_069007.1:0-8909 GCF_001194135.2 Octopus bimaculoides
GAAGTCTTGGTAGTGATGGATCCTTCGTTCTCGTTAGTACTTTTAGAAGGTAAACTCGTATAAAAGCAAAAACCTGAAGTGCTGTTTGTTTCTGGTTGTCTCCACCTTTATTGTTTCACTGGTTTTATAGCTGGCTGCACTAAATAAAGTGGGGACTGTGCAACACTTTATCTACACAAAACTGACGCACAGAAAAGTCTTGGACTCTCAGAACATTTGCATGGATTTGATGAGTTTCAGAAATGATCCAAGTCGGTCGCCAGTTCACTTCCACCATATCTTGAATTAGCTTGCAAAGGTTTTGGGACGATCTTTGAACCTAAAACCAGAGATCGTTAAACAATCAATCTCCCCCCTCCCCAATGATACACATGAATGTAATACAGTAAATAAATAGAGTATGGCAGGTAAATATGTATTAGAAAACAGTAGATAAATCTGATTACTTTACCATGTCATTCTGTTTCAGACGATTTTCCCGATGAACTTGGACGAAAATAAGACATTCGTTTGGCGACCCACCGTCTCAAGTGGCCAATATCCGTTTGCGCATGCGTCTCGTTAAATACAAGGCAAGCGAGTAGTATTAGACTGCAGCAGCCTTACTGGTTCGAAGCAATTTGAATCGAACAATTCATCCCCAGTACTTATTGATTCTATGTATTTGACGAACCGCTATAATACAGGGACATAAACAAACAAGCACCGTTTGTTAAGAGGTGTAGGGTGACAAACACACATATATACCTTTCGTCTGTTTGTCATTACACAGCGGTCATACTGGGGCACAGCCTTGATATTTTTTTAAATTCTTTTTAGTCAAATGAATCGACCCCAGTAATTCTTTTTTATGCATGGTATTTATTCTATCGATCTCTACCCCGCAACGCTAAGTTAAGGCAGCGCAAACACACCAACACTGGTTGTCAAGCGGTGGAGCGGGGGAACAAACATAGACATGTATACATACATATATACAACGGGCTTCTTTCAGTTTCCATCTACCAAATTCACTCTGAAGCTTTTGGTCAGCCCCTTTGATTACTATTTTATTCTGGTGGACCCACATAGCTATTCGATGATTAAAACTTGTTTTATAGAAATTTCTTTCAAAATTCCTATTTTGTTTTCTTCTCACATTCACTTGTGGAGCTTGAACTCTGTAAAATGTTAGAAAAAGAAACGCAGCAATACCAAAGCCAAATTTTTTCATGGGCATTCTCCAGCATTCCAACTCTGGGGACAGCTCATTCCAACTCTGGGGACAGCTCATTCCAACGTTCCAACGTCTCAGCAACCAAACCTATTTCCTCCATGAATAAATATTGTTGTATTGATAGTTCAGAGTTCTGCGTTCTGTTGTTATTTAGAATTTAATATAGGAAAGCGGGTGTATAACCACTTTCCTATAGGCCCTTAGTGGATTCTCAATCTACTATTTTGTTGCATGGTCCCATGAAAATCTTATATGGACCCCACTTGAGAACCATTGGGTTAGACGGTTTGACCGGAGATGGTAAGCCAGAGGGCTGCCATGACCCCTATTTCATTCCTAGTTTTTCTAGCAGTAATAGCCTGAACCCTTTGATTTCTTACAGTTACTAGTTTTGGTTGTTGTGGATCTTCTTGAAGTAGGCTGGAGTAGATGGCATCAGAAGGTGAAAGGCCATTGTCGAAAGGGTTGTCAGAGGGAACCCTATGCTGTTCGTTGGGTATCCTATGTCGGTGTTTAGAATTCTTAAGCTTAAACTTGTTAGTGTCAGCAAGGTTAGAGGTTGTGGAGTAAGAGAGATTATGTATTGTTTGAATATTTAATAGTATTTGTGGTGGAAAGTTTGTTTTAAGTAGATGAAATTTTACTTGGAGATTGAAGTGGGGGGGGGGGGTAACTTTCTCTCATTTCTATTTTTTTTCTCTTAATGTTAGTGTTATTAAAGTTTTATTCTGAGGAGTTAGGGTTAACTGAAACTGCATGAGTAATTTGTGGGTCTGGGAACAGGATTTTCAAGTTGATTTACTATGATTATGCAAGTGTAGTTTTGGGGTGTTGAGTTTGGTATATAAGGGATCTTTTCTGAGTATCCACACCTGCTAAGAGTTTCATTGTAGCAGCCAGCTATGTTCTGGAAAATTTACTTGTTTGTGGAGAATTATGAGACTCTAGTAGACACATTTTTGACTTTTGATTGATTTACGGTGATTAAAGCTTCAAGGGACATAATGCATGTTTTCGTTTGGCTTGTTTTGGTTTCAAAGGGGGAGAGGTTGTAGGTCCTAAATAACTTGCTATGGTTTTTTTCAGGTCTGTTCTATTTGGGATGGATTATATCTTTACACAGTGAGAGGGCAATCATCTCTGTATAATGTGCTGCCTCCAATATGAGGAAAATGGGTCTTAATAATGTAGGTAGATTCCAACTAGATATATGTAACTTGGCCAGAATCCATAAAGCCCAGTTATATCAAAGTTGTTGTGGAAGGAATTTAGTGTCCATAGGTTACCTCCCAACTCAATGATAGTACTCCTCATTGCTTTTATAATATTAATATCCTGTTTAGAAATAGCTGTTTTCCCTAGTGAAAATGAAAGCCTTGTTGAGAAGAATTGGTAATATCGAAGAACAGTTGGCATCAATGTCAAATTGCAGATTTCTCCTATTTTGCAGATTTCCAAACCAGTCTCACAGCACAACAAACCCATTCATACATTCTCCAGAAGTTCCTTATTGATGTTTCACATTTCCAATCCTGCACAATTACAGCATGTTTACTTTCTATGTCATCCATATCTGAACTATATAATGCAAAATGTTCATACAAAAAATTGCTGTTCTGACTCACAACCATTTGAGTTTGACTGCATGACCGTTTCTGGAAGCTATGCTTGCCACTGGCAATTAGTCCCCCTCCTCCTCCGTGTACCTGCTATTTAGTCGGATGAGTAAATACATGGTGGCCCAAAATTAATGAGGATTTGAGTGAAATCGGATGCATTTTCATTAAAACTCACTTATGTCTATCATGTTTAATTTGTGTTAAAAGTGTATAAATTTTGAATTTTAATTATAATTTTAGTTTCATTCCTGTTGGGCCTCTTTTATTAGTCTATGGCAGCTTTTTTTCCATTTGGCAGCAATCATTTTCTCTACTTCCATCCCCAAGATGAAGCAAACATTTAGCTGAGCTTAAAGAACACATTCAGTTAGCAGTGCAGGAGCTAACTCCTGAAATGCTTCAAAATGTGTTTCACAAAAATAGGGAGAGGTTTGAAATATGCAGGGATACAAATATGTTGAACATTTTCAATAAAAGTTTCACATAAGATTTTTATGTGGTATGGTCAGAGATTGAGAAATCTGACGAGGAGGGGGTTACAGACTTGTAACATAGAGAGCAACTGGGAATTCCTTTGGGACAGCTTGCTGAGTGCCATAGACCAAATCTGTGGCTGGTGCCAAGTCCCATCTAGACTGATGGTAACATGGTGGAATGATGCTGTATCTAAGGCCATTAGGGCAAAGAAAATGGCCAGAAAAGACTGGAAGTGTGGGAGTTGCAGGGAATTGTATCAAATAGCCAGAAGGGAAGCTAGGAGGCAGGTATACTTAGCTGTGGAAGTAGCAGGAAAGAAGCTTGCCAATGTTCTGCAACACGAGGACAGAGATTTGAAGTGTTTCAGACTGCAAGAGAAAATTGTGATGTCATAGGAGAAAAATGTGTCTGCATGGATGATGGTTCACTTATATTTAATGATTCTACAAAGATAGAGGCTTGGAAACGCTGCTAAATGAAGAGAATGAGAGTCTGCCAAAAGTTAACCCAACGGAGGGACCAGCTGTCCATATCAGTAGTACCTTGGTGGATAAATCAATTAAGGAATATGAAGACGGGAGAAACCCCCGGTCCATCAGGAATCACCACTGAGATGCTTAAAATATCTGGCAGTGTAGGTTATGGGCTAGTTACCCATATGGTTAACAAGGTGGTACATGAAGGCATCGACTGGTGTAGCAGCACCATTATCAACTGCTGTAAAGGTGACACCGTAGATAGAAATAATTAGAGAGGTATCAAATTGTTGGATCAGGTGATGAAAGGGAAAGAGTCATAGTCGAATTAATTAGTCTAGATGAGATGCATTTTGGTTTTGTGCCAGGGAGAAGTACTCTTCTATATTTCTGGTAAGACAGCTGCAGGAGAAATTCCTATTCAATGATAAACCTCTGTACCTGGCTTTTGTTGAGATGGAGAAAGCCTTTGACAGGGTCTCTCGATTCCTTACCTGGTGGTCAATGTGGAAACTAGGGAGAGACAAGTGGCTGGTGAGAGCTGTACAAGCCATGTACTGGGATGCTGTCAGTAAGGTAGAGGGTTGGCAAGGAGTATAGCAAAAAATTCAGGGTACAAGTAGGGGTTCACGAAGGATCAGTCTTCAGTCCTCCAGACAATAACATAGGAATTTAAGACAGGCTGCCCCGGGAGCTCCTCTATGCTGACAACCTTGTTCTTATAGTTGAATCATTACCAGAAGTAGAGAATTTTCAGGTGCGGAAGCAAGGTCTAAAATCGAAGAGCCATAGAGTTAACCTAGCAAAAACCAGTCTTAGTAAATACGAAAGCAGATAAATCACAAATCCCCTCAGGTAGATGGTCCTGCTCGATCTGTAGAAAAGGTGTAGGTAGAAACTCCATAAGATGTAGCCAGTGCAAGCTATGGACACATAAGGGGTGCAGCAATATCAGTAAGATTAACAGGGAAAATAGTTTTTGTGTGGTAGGTGCACAGGTACAGTTAACACTAAAAATGTGCAGAAAATAGCGCGCCAAATGCCAGCAGTGAATAATTCTGGAGGGCAAAGATGTGACACGAAATTCTTCCTTGCAAAATGTTGTCCAATGCCTGGAAAACGTATCCAACAAATGGGAACATGAAACAGTTTTTGTGATGGCTTTGCAGCATTATCAAAGCACATTACTCTATCTCCAGCATTAAAGTGTTATTTTTTCCACCTTTTTTCACATTTCTGTGCCTTATTCTGGTATATATTACCATATGTAATAACAAAATGTTTTCTTTCATGATTTTATATATTTATTTCCAAAATAACAGAATTGCCTTCTGAGAATATATTTCTCACCGACTGACCAACAATGCCCCATGAATCTAAAGTATATTTTGTCCTTTTTGGAATATATAAGGTGGAGTATATGTTAGTATTATAAAAGAATGTTTTTTTTTAATGAAAAATAACATGACATTATCTCACTGTTTTAGCTAGATTAAAGGAACCTAAAATATAACACTTGGAGCTTGTTGTCACCGTCAGTGATTCTTTTGTTTGTGTGAAGACTTTGTTATAAATTTTAATTTTATTACATAATTTGACTTTGAAACAATGGTTTACCTCATATACTAGAGTGGCATAGTTTTCTTTAATGAAGTGCTGCCATCAGAGGATGATTTACCACAAATGTTACAGTGACATGGATGCATTTGTGAGCAGTTAGGATGATTATGTACTCATTCCAGTGAGTAAAGTAGAGAAATTTTGCTAGTAATCTCATTTAGAGCAAATATTTCACTATAATTCCTCACAGATTTACATAAAACTGGGTTATGTACCTTTAATAATCAATATTGACAATGTGTCTGAAGTTGTAGTTAAATAATATGAAAGTGTTTGAAGTTTGTTACCACACTATTTTATTACCTGTGTATATAATGTATGTTTACAATTTAGTTTCACAGACTGAGCTGTGACATCAATACAATAACTATATGTACAGTTAAGTGAGAGACTGTAACAAAAACTATCAATAATATTACTTCTCTGTTGTATGAACGGATTTGTGTTCAGTTAAGTTCTCAATCTGAGAGAACGACTTGCCACAAATATCACATTGATATAGTTTCTCTCCAGTATGAATAGACATATGTTTCTTTAAGTTACTTGCTATAAGAAATGAGTTACCACAGATATAACAGCAATATGCTTTCTCTCCTGTGTGAATTCGTTTGTGTTGTTTTAAGGTACCTCGTAGAGAGAATGATTTACCACAAATATCACACTGATATGGTTTATCTCCTGTATGAATGCATGCATGTTCAGTTAAGCTTTCTTTTTGACAGAATGAGTCGCCACAAATATCGCAGTGATATGGTTTCGTTCTTTCGTGAATCTGCTTGTGCCTGCTTAAGTTGCTTTTATCAGTGAATGATTTATCACAGACATTACAGTGAAATGGTTTTTCTCCAGTATGGGTCCGAACATGATTAATAAGAATAAATTTTTGTGAAAATGCTTTATCACAAAAATCACATTTATATGGTTTCTCTCCTGTATGACTTTTTATATGCCTGGTTAAATAAATAACCTGAGGAAAAGATTTTCCACATATTACACAATGATATGGTTTCTCTCCTGTGTGAACGCGTTTGTGCTGTTGTAAGACACTTTTCACAGAAAACGATTTACCACAAATATCACAGTGATATGGTTTCTCTCCTGTATGTATGCGTTTGTGGTTAGTTAAGCTACCTTTTACAGTAAATGAATTCCCACAGATATCACAGGTATAAGGTTTCTCTCCTCTATGACGGCGTTTGTGATTGGCTAAGTAAGTACTTACAGAGAATGATTTACCACAGATATCGCAGTGATATGGTTTTTCTTCTCCATGAATCTCTTTGTGATTACGTAAGCTACTTTTATCAGAGAATGATTTACCACAGACATCACAGTGATGTGGTTTTTCTCCTGTATGGGTCCGTACATGTTTAGCTAAAATATATGCTTGAGAGAACGATTTATCACAGAAATCACATTTATATGGTTTTTCTCCTGTATGACTTTTTATATGTCGAGTTAAGTGAATAATTTGAGGGAAGGATTTACCACAGATAACACAGTGATATGGTTTCTCCCCTGTATGAATGCGTTTGTGTTTAGTTAAGGTACTTCCATCGGAGAATGAATTACCACAGATATCACAATGATGTGGTTTCTCTCCTGTATGAACATAGTTGTGTCTAACTAAATGATGTTTATAAGAAAACGATTTGCCACAGATTTCACAGCTATGTGGCTTTTCTCCAGTATGAATATATTTGTGTGAAGCCAAACCATCTGCACGAGAAAATGACATACCACACATATCACAGTGATACGGTTTCTCTCCTGTATGAATGCGTTTATGTTTAGTTAAGGTATTCTTATCAAAGAGTGATTTTCCACAAACATCACAATGACAGGAATTAATGCATTTGTGAGTGGTGAGTGTAACTGCCTTAGAAAATGACTTTTTACACACATCACAGTTGTATAACTTTTTTTTCTCTTTTGCCATGTCTTTCAGAACAGAGTGACTCCTTAAAATGTCTTTAATTCTTTTTGAGAAATTTTCTTCTTCCAAAAATTCACCATAGGTTTATACAAACAAGGGCATATCTTCTGTAAAACATCCTGTCTTAAATCTTTAGAAGATAACAATGATGATGTGTCTGAAGTTAAGAATTCATTTCTGCCAAGGTCGTCAAATGTTCTGAAACAATAGAAAAACAGAATAAGAGACAGAAGGCACAAAAATATGGTTAACATTAAACTGTGCATATTCTCTAACTTTCTATATTGGTTTGAAATATTGGCACAAGGCCAGCAATTTCAGGGGAGGGTGTAAGTTGATTGTATTGATCCCAGTGTTCAACTGACACTTACTGCATGACAGGCCCTCATGCTAGTGGCACATAAAAAGCACCCACAACACTCTCGGAGTGGTTGGCGTTAAAGAAGAGCATCCAAGAGCCTGGTGAAGCCACCTGGCTTGCCAGTACTCAGTCAAACCGTCCAACCCATGCCAGCATGGAAAGCAGACGTTAAGCGGTGATGATGATTATATATAATATATTGCTACACCATAGAAAGTTTAGGTAAACTTCGTCACTCACTCTCTTTGTTTGTTTAGGAGGTGGGGAATTTCGGAAAATCCACCGGAGTCCACTTCAATTCGCCTTAACTTTCAACAAAATTTATATTTTTTAATGAAATTCTATACAAATATACCTCGGACTATGTACATTCTGAAAAAACTTCAAACGGGGAATTATTCCATTCAATATCATGATTTCTATAGAGATTATGTAACAAATTATACTTTACACTTCTATATTTAATTGTGCGTCGTGTATATTCCTTATTTCTGATTCGGATGTCTTCTGCCTTTCTATTAGAAACTTTTACCTGGGAATTTACTTCAAGTGAAAAATGAATCGTATGCAACAGTTAAATCGTCTTAATAACAGATTTCTGTTTACGAGACCTTTAGCTGTTATTTTTAGCATAACGAGTTTTCTGGTGAGGGCTTTAGTTTCGTTTCTTGCCAGTTTGTTGCTTCCGTAGAAATGTACGGATGCACAAAAATTTCCTATTATTCCGGGATGGAGGGTGTCTAGTTTCCAACCCACCCTTTTTTCCATAAGGGGTTTGCAGCATATTTGGAGGTCTGGGTACTTTATTCCACGCAAAAAATCTGAGATTTTTTTTTTTTCTCAGTGAAAGAATCAAATAACAACGATTGTTCTTACAAATATATTAAGAACAATGTACGAAGTGGATACTATCATCGATGGCTCATTTCAGGAGAGTAGTGGCTGTACATTTGTGAGGGGCAACTCTTTCGTCCACTCCTTTAATGCATTACATAAAAAATATGGTACTACTAAAGCAGCGCGGACCCGAACGCGCTAGCTAGTCGTGAGTGGTCGATCCTAACCCTAAGCCTAAACACGTATTCATTTGCATACGCGCACACGCGCGCACTTGTCGTAGGATCGACTACTCACGACTAGCTAGCGCGGACGCGCGACCACTCTTCTTTAGTAGTACCCGCATAGTCTATATGTGTGTGTGTGT